>NW_019154113.1:3157401-3402540 GCF_002288905.1 Enhydra lutris kenyoni | reverse complement strand
GGCGTGCGGGCGCCCGGCGCGATGCCTCGGGCCGGCGGTCCCCGCGCGCCGCGCCCCGCCGCGCTGCCCCGCAGCCTGTCCCGCCTGCGCGAGTGCCCGGGCCGCTCCCGCATCGTGCTGGCGCTCGGGGCCACGCAGATGGCGCTCGGATGCCTCATCGTGGCCGTCAGCTTCGCCGCGCTGGCGCTCACCACCTCGGCCCGCGTCCGCCACTCCTGCCCCTTCTGGGCCGGCTTCTCGGTGAGTGTCTGCGGCCGGGCGGGGAGGTGCGCCGGACCCCAGGGCTACAGCCCGCCCGGGACGGCACCGCGGGCTCCAAGTTCGGGGCGCGAACGCCGGGGCCGAGCTGCTGCAGCGCGGGGTGCAGTTCAGAAAACTCCGGGCTGAATACTCCGGGGACCTTACTCACCGCTCTCAGAGCATCGCTTTCCCTTTCCTATAGCGCTGATCCCCGAGTTACTTTTCTTGGAGGAAACCGAAGCCGGGCTCCCGCCCTCCGCCGAGCCTGCAGCGGCCCGGGGGACCGCCGGCTGAGGGGTGGGCAGCGGGTGCGCGTCCGGCCGCGGGGTCTGCACTGGGCCCTTAGGGACTCTGCGCGCTGGGGACCCGAGACTCGCCCTGGCCCGGCTCGGTACAGACTCAGCAGCCAGGAGGCCCTGACCGAGGCGGGGACGAGGGGCCGGATCCGGGTGCGGGGCTGCGACTCCGCGCGCGTGTCGCCTGCGCGGCGGCGGGAACTAGGGGCTGGGGCCACCGGGCGCGTCCGATCCTGCAGTGGGTCAGCCCCGGCGCGGAGACCGGCCGGCCCCCCTGCGGCCACTTCCAGACTTGGCGTCGTGGACATGGCATTTCCCGCGTGCGTCCGGAACGGTTTGTGGGCGGCGGGACTGGGCAGGAGACCCGAAACCCGCGTCCGGGGGCGAGTTTTCTGAGCTCCACACCTCAACGGTGACCGATTTTCAGGCTGTTGACCCCCAAATTAGAGAAGCCAGGGACTAACAAGCCTCCGTAGGAGAAAGCCACCGGGAGATCTCTCTTACAAGGAAGCGACTGTCCCCAAAAATTAATTGGGGGGGGGGTATTTTGTAGCCTTTTGATGAAAGTTGTGCTTTCCTTATATTGATAAAGAGTGGACATATGGAAACGGAAAAAATACATGGAGAACAGACATTTATAAAGAGAAGCACTTGTTCTGAGAAGTCTTGACATCTGTAACTACATTTGGTTTATGGTGCTGAAGTACATCTTACAGGCTTAAACTGTTAACTCAGTATGTTTTAATTCCTTCTCCAGAAATCCAAACTAAGCCCTTGTAATGAATGTTTGGTGTTTGTTCTTGAATGTTGAAATTTAGTAATTCTGTCCAGCTTTGGTTTTTCACATTGTTGTTCTTTTGTAATGGCCTCTGTTGTCCAAGCCCATCGCATGGCTTTTGAAATGAGATCTGAAACTGATTCTGTGACACCCTGATCCACACAGGTGCGGTCCTTCATCCTAATGGGGATATTAATTCCCAAAGCTTATTTCAGACCATGGGTGAGTCTGGGAGAGCTGATTAGGAACAACAGTGTGTGTGGCCACAGCTCCGGGTGTTTAAATCAGAGAGAGGACATTCGAGGCAGGAACGGGGGAGCCATGATTCAAATGGACCACTATATATAGTTTTCACACATCTGTTGCTCAGTTTTTAGCATTATTTAATATGCATTATTTTCATGTCGTCTGTTTTGTGGGCACTGATGTTTATGTCTGCTGGAACCAGCCTACAGGTGGCAGACTGGTAAATTAGCTTCACTTCCTGGCTCCTCCCTGAACCTCCCTTTCTACCATTTAGCCCTAGCTATGATTTTTGGTACTCCCCAAAGGCATTGAAAAACAGCTGCCTTTTAACAATAAACCTAAAAGGGAAGACATTACCTCCACACAGTAGAAAAACTGTGTGAAAAATATGCATTGACTCCATTTTAGTTTGAAGGGGTAAATTGCAAAACAGTAATTCACTTTTCATTTTCAGCGTTATTCCTTTCAACAAGTATAACCTATGAGTTTTAACGTCCCCCGATTCAGAGTAATTCTGCCAATATCTGGTATGTGCAGGCGTTCCTCTAGGGTCTGGGGCCAACAATGGACATAACAAATTCTGCTTATGTTTTTGAGATTTTAGGGTAACTTCTCTATTTCCTACTCTATCCCCTTATATCCACTTTCTCGTTGCCGTGTTTTCTTTCTTCAAACTTAATCTGCCACAGCACCTTTATAATTCTTTTAATACAGAATATACACCATTTTTCACATCCTGACTTTGTCCTCTGCAGAAATGGTGGTTGGTTCCTGTTATGTTGGGACACGTTTGCATGTTAGCTTGGCTGTGGGTGGTAACGTTGGCCCTTTCCCACATATATATATACCTGTCCCCTGAGACCTGGAAACTGGCCTGCAAGGATATTTTTCATTTGAGAATGGTGACTCGGGTCTCTGGCTTTATTCTGAAATCTGCCCTATGGGGTTACGGCCACATTCTAGCTTCGCTGCATCTTCTGTAATGAAATGCGAGGGCTCTAACAATCTCTAGATTTCTAGGCCTTCTCTGGGGTTTGTTCAAAGCGAAGAACCACTGTAAAAATAACTCATTTCTATTGAAGAGAAAATAATGCAAATGAAAAAGAGCTCACATTTTTTGAGCACGTACTATGTGCCAGATGTTAAACTGAGTGTTTTAAGCGGTGGGATAGCACATTTAATCTGTGGCCCTTGGTGCCCACACTCTTGTGCGGATCCCTCCACTTGAATTTGGACTGGGTTTCCTACTTGCCTTGGCCAGTAGAATCCTGAGGACCAGAGGCAGTCTCAGGCCTGGGCCTAAGCTGTAAGAAGTCTTGGTAGCTTCTGCTGGGAACATTGAGATGGAGGGGGAGTAAGTAACTTGCTGTATTAGACAGGGTTCTCCAGAGAAAGAACCAATAGCTTGCTCATTCATCCGTTCATTCATTTACTCGAGGCTAACATGGAAGCCAAGAGATCCCATGATTTTACCATCTCCAAGCTGGAGAACCAGGGAAACTGGTGATATAATTCAGTCTGAATCCAAAGGGCTAAGAACCAAGGGGCCAATTCTGTAATTCCCGGTGGGAGTCTGAAAGTCTGAGAACCAGGAGTGGTGGTGTTGGGTCCGTTATCAAAGGAACAAGACCGAGACAAAGTGAAAGTTATGCAAAGCCTTATTCTATGCCAAGCATTAGAAGTTAGACTGACCTGCCAGGGGAATGAGACTGAGACAAAGTAAAAGTTATGTAAAGCTTTATTCTATGCCAAGCATTAGAAATCAGACTGACCGGCCAGGGCCGCCTCCGAAGAGAGCGACGCCCCTTGGTCTTGCAGGCTAGTTTTATAGGGCACAACCACAGACATCTACATATGTGGCTTTGGCTGATTGGATGTCTCCTACCTGTGTGTTTTAGTAATGGTTATCCGGATCCGATACTAGTAACTGCTGAGGCGTTTATTAAACAACAAAATGGCCTTGTTTTAGGTATGTGTTTTAGCAATGGTTACCCGGAACTGGTATCAGTAACTGCTGAGGCATTTATTAAACAACAAAATGGCTACCTAGGCAACATGGAGTCACTATGGCTAAGTAGGCCCAGGCAGGCCCTAGGGGTTTAACAGGTTTTAACGTTAAATTGGCCCTATCAGTGGTATCTCAAGGCAGGAGAAGACAGACGTCCCAGCTTAGTTGGAGGGTGCAGATTCACCCTTCCTCTGCCTTTTTGTTCTATCCAGGCCCTCAAAGGACTGGATCATGCCTGTTCTCTTTGGTGAGGGCAGTCTTCTTTATTCAGTTTACTGATGCAAATGCTAATCTCCTCCAGAGGTACCGTCCCAGACACACCCAGAAGTTATGTTTTACCAGCTCTCTGGGCATCCTCTAGCCCAGTCAAGTGGACACATGAAATTAACCATCACACCTGCTCAAGGTTGCCCAGCTAAACGGCCACGGTCAGGTTTGTACTTGGTTGCTCTGACCCTAGAGGCCATACTTCTAGCCCTTAGACTTAAACTGTCCCCCTTAGGCAGAGGCAAAAAGGATAGAATAAGGCACCATAGTCAAGAATCAAATGTAAATCTCCTCAAGGAGGTCATACCCCTGTTTTTTAGGAAAAACACAAGACGCACATGCAGAGGTGAACATTCAAGAAAAACGTGGAGAACCGTTGCCTTTGGGAAGGATATGTAAAGTTCAGGGAGCACCTTGGCCAAGTTGGAGATAGGCAGGGAGCGGAAGTGGTGGGAGGGGGTGGGGGGGGCAACAGGTCTGGCCAGAGGGAGCAGTTGCTATTTTAGCATCCAAAGACCACCTTCAAATGGTGTTGCTGCCTGGGTCCTTGCCTCCCAGCTAGGAGCTGGGAGCTGGATTGGTCTCCCTCGTGGATGAATGCCTGGTGCATTTTGAGAGATGACCATCTGTATGAACAGTTTAGGAGCCTCATGGAGCTAGGTCTTGAATAGTTGTCCTTTAGCAGAGCAGCTTTCTTATGTTTCTTTGAAAATTTTATAAGGCCCAGGACATCAGAGGCAAATTCACATTGTGAATTATGCACATGACCAGTGACATACATTGATGAAGACATAGTCATTGGGAGCTGACTGTGTGACTGCGTATTGTATGTGTGTGTATGTGTATTTTTTTTTTCTGTGAAACCAACACTGTTGGATTTTTTTCATACTTCAAAAGTAATATACTCTTGTTGCAATTACTGAAACATAGAAGTGTAACAAAGAAAACATGATAACAATGCCTCCATCTATCCCAATTCTGGACCCACTGTGCCAGTGTTGGGTAATGGGATCCTTCCATGCTTCCTATAGAATCACAAAAGCATTAGAATTAATGTATATGTGTGGCATATGTTTCTTTGCTTTTAAAAAAATTTACAAAAAGATTACACCACAGACCATACTGCATGACTTTTTAAGTTTCATATATAATAAATATTCCCAGCCATAACCCATTATTATTATTATCCCCATTATTTGTAATGACTGTGTTAAAGTCCACAGTATGAATTATTACAATTTATTCAGTTATTCTCCTGTTGGGAATATTCTGATTGTATCCATTCTTTGTCTCTACAAACATTGCTGCTTATCTAACCTGAGATGCTAGTACTTGTGGGTTTTTTTTTGTTTTGTTTTGTTTAGTTTTTTGAGCATAAATTCCCCAAGGTGAAATTGCTGGTCAGAGGGTATTCAAATTTAGAATTTTGTTGGGTATTGCTAGATTGATTTCCTCAGAAGATTGTAGTCATTCCTCCCCACAGAAGCATTTCATAAGTGTGCTCTTTTGCAACCTTCTTACTAGCATAGGATGTTAGCAGTTCTTAACATTTTTATCCACTGGATAGGAGAAAAAAAAGATATTTCCTTGTTTTCCTTTGATCTGCATTTCCATGGTTACTTTATTAAACGTTGAAAGTATTTTCTTGCAACATCCTCGCTTCTCATTTGGCTTAAATTTTGGCGTTTTGGCCATATAAAAGATTTAAGGACTTTTTATGTAGTCAAGTCTGTTCTTTTTCTCTTTTACAGTTTCTGGGTCCTTTTTTTCTGAGTTTAAGAGGGTCATCATTAAAGAGGTCACACAAATATTTTTTTTAAACTTCCTTCTAATGTTCTCATTTTATTTTTTCCATTCAAATTTTATTTTATCCAGAATCGGTTTTGTATTTCGTAGGGAAAAAGGGCCTAACTTGATTTGCCTTCAGACAAATTTCCCGTGTGGTTCAGTTTTGGGGCTCTCTTCAGTTTTACTCCTTTAATTGTCTATCATAGAGGCAATACCGCATTATTTTGGTGCTAGTACTTCATGGTGGGTTTTGCTCTCTAGTAAAGCACGCCCCTCCAAACTTTGCTTTTTCAAAAAGGCCTTGGCCGTTCTTCCATATGAACTTTAAATAGTCTGTGTCTAGTTGTTCTTTACCTTGGGATGTCTTTATTTCACATCTGTTTCTGAAGAGCATTTTCACTAGATACAGAATTCTGGGTTGACAATTCTTTCCTTTCAGCCTTGAAAAATATTCCAATTCCAGCCATCCTCCATGTTTTCTGATGGAAATTCACGGTGTTTTAGATTGTTGTTGCCAGAGAAGGTGATGGATATTTTCTCCTATTATCTCCATTCTACCATTATACTCGTCCGGTGAATTTGTATTCTATTTATTATCTTCTCACTTAAAAAAAAAAATCCCATTTGGTTCTTCTTCAAACCTCCTATTTTTTCCTCTTAGTTTTTGGTTATAGTTTTTCACTCATATCCCAAAGTAGTGACCCTTACTTCCTGGAACATTTTTATTATCATTGCTTTGAAGTCTTTTTGTTTGAGAATTCCAAAATCTGTCATCTTTTTCCCATGGAAATTGACATTTTCCTGAATCTTGGCATGCTGAGTAGTTTGGGATTGTGTCCTAGACATATTGACTGCTGTGTTGTGAGTCCCTGGGTGTTGTTTGAATCACAAGGAGAATGTTGATGTTTTTGTTTTCACAACTTGTGACCAGCTTACTGTGGGTGGTGGTTCTGAGATCAGTTCAGTTTTCAAAGTGTCTGCTGTCCTGTTCACATCTGTCCTGCACGTGGGCCACCCAGTGGCCAATCTAGTTCTTGGATGGTGATCTACCCTGTAGGTCTGTTCCCAAAATTTGTGTTTACTGTTTAGGGTGGGTAGTACATACACCTGCACAACTTGGGGATGAGCTATGACTTCATAAATACATGTTAGGGATCTCTTTCCCTGGCTCCTCCATCTTTGTGACCTGGATGTTTTCTATTTCCCTGGGGCTTCCCTTATCCAGTCCTCCGAGAGGGCTAGAGCTTTACCTTGCTTTGCTGCATCCTTCCTGTGTCTGCATTTGGGTAGGGGCCAGGCAGGAGGAGGACAGATAGGGGATCAGCAACAAGGCTTAGTGCTGCCATCTTGGGATCAAGCTCTTGCAATCAGAAAGGAAGATTCTCCTATGCTTTGCCTGCTCCTGTTGCTGCTATGGTATTGCTTGGAGGGCTGGGGTGTGGGAGAAAGAAGAGAATGAAATCCAAACGAGAGAACAATGGGGATTGCCTTACTGTCTTTTGGCATTGGGAAGCCCATTTCCAAATCCTTGAGCCAGAACTAGAGGGCTTCTGGGCTCTTTCTGTCTGCATGAATGCTCAATTTTGGGTTTCAAGCTGTGTTGAGTTTTGGCTGGGGGACACTGTGGAGGGAAAAATGATAAACTACTGCCAATTTGGTGGTACTTTGAATTATATTGTTCTTCCTCAGTCTGGCCGCTATTTTACTTTCCAGTTTTCAAGCTGTTTATTCTATGCATTTGGTTAGGTCTTCTAGCTGCAATTGGTGGGAGACACAGGGTAATGTAGGCTTGCTTACTCTACCTGGAACTGGACCTCAACGTTTTTAATATGCTCACGATGTGAGTCATACATCCTATATTCAGATAATTGTCCTTTAAATACAAAGCCCACAGACACACGGTTTTGAATTTGCAAGAACTCTGGGAATATTGTACCTATGAGGAGTTTACTAGAGAATAAGCTTCAGAAAACTGTAAAATGATTGGTGACGATTTTCACAAATTCTGGGGGTGAGCATTGACCGTTTTAACTATAAAGCTAAAACATGACAGTAGGGGGGCAAATTAATACATAAGCATTATGTGCTCTGATTATATAGAATTATACAGCTAAAAAAATAAATGGCAGGAGATGAGGGGAGAGGAAGGGGAGAACAGAATATGCTCCTCATCGCATCAGTTGAATTAGCCAGACGTAAGAACTATCTCTTGAAGCTGACAAAGCAGGGAGAAGAAGGTTAAGTTTATTTAAGTTTAATTAAGACTATAAAGATTAATATCAGATGAATACTAGGGACTCAGATTGGTGGTTCTAGAAGAGCGAGGGAGGGAGGAAGAAGCGTTTGCAAGCTACTTGCATTATTGCTCATAGTAGGGAGGTGATAATATCCAAAAGCAGAGGTTACCAAGGGGGTTATACAAGGTACCATAGAAAAGTAGTAACTAGAGATCGGGGCTCTCTCAGACCCTTCCTGCATACCTGAAGAAACACAGGGGTAGAGAACAAGCAAGCAGAGTCTGCAGCCCACATACCAAAAGACTTCGTGTGTGCGTGTAGGTGTTTTAAATGGAAGGTTAAAATATCTGACAAAGCTGATGCTGCATATATAGACTGTATTAATATATGTAAATGTGCTTAATTAACCTAGTTTAAAAAACTTTTTCAGGTTGGCTAACAAAGCAAGATCCAGAGATAGACCTAAAAATAAAAAAAAGCTAAAAGGCTAAAAATAAAAGAAAAGGTATACCAGGCAACTTCAAATAAAGGGAAAGCGGGTGGACAGACATGGTGAAATTCATATATTGTTCATGATACAATATAATGCCATCTTCATGTTTTGCTTCTCCTGATTAACATTTTAACAGTCTTGATGCTCCTCTACAAGAAACTGTTTCTTTCTCTTATTCAGAAATTTTCGTACTTACTTTATTTTTTATTATATTTTTAAAAAAGATCTTATTTATTTATTTGACAGACAGAGATCACAAGCAGGCAGAGAGGCAGGCAGAGAGAGAGGGGAAGCAGGATCCCTGCTGAGCAGAGAGCCGGATGCAGGGCTCCATCCCAGGACCCTGAGATCAGGACCTGAGCCTAAGGTTTAACCCACTGAGCCACCCAGGAACCCTGTACTAACTGTATTTTTAAGTAACTTTGGGCTTTCCATATCTATATGCATATCATCTATAAGTAATTTTGTTTCTTCATATTCAGTATTCTTCACATTTCAATATTTGTTTTCTACTGTTTATTTCTTATACTTATTGCATTGATTGAAACCTTAATAATGTCAAAGGAGAGTGTGAAAGGAAACATTCATGTCTTGTTTTTGATTTTAAGGGGAATGGCTTTAATTTTGTTATTTTGAATCGATGTTTGCTCTTATTTCTTGGTAGATAGTTAATTTTGATTACTTAAATTATGCTACAATATCAAGCCTATAGAGAAGTTACAAGAAAAGTCCAAGGAATCCCACACCCTTAACCGGGGTATGTTAATAATTCCCCAATTATTATTATTATTATTTTTTTTTTGACAGAGATCACAAGTAGGCAGAGAGAGAGGGAGAAGCAGGCTCCCTGCTGAGCAGAGAGCCCGATGTGGGGCTTGATCCCAGGATCCTGGGATCATGACCTGAGCAAAGGCAGAGGCTTTAACCCACTGAGCCACCCAGGTACCCTG
Organism: Enhydra lutris kenyoni; assembly: GCF_002288905.1. Classification (NCBI taxonomy): domain Eukaryota; kingdom Metazoa; phylum Chordata; class Mammalia; order Carnivora; family Mustelidae; genus Enhydra; species Enhydra lutris. The sequence goes on along the minus strand of NW_019154113.1, from coordinate 3,393,237 downwards.
TAATTCACCAATTATTAACTTTTTTTTTTTCAATTATTAACTTTTATTTTGCCTTATTAGCTTTATCATTTCAGACCCCCTCCCCAAACTTCTGATTGACCGATTCCATGAGTAATGCATCCATCTACGTATTTCTGAATCCCTTGCAAGTACATTGTACAAACCTCAGATCCCTTTGCCCCTAAATACTTCAGTGCGTATTTCCTTGTAAGGGCATGGCATAAACATGGAACAATAATAAAAGTCTGGAAATTAACATGGACACAACTTGTTATCTATGGTCCACATTCAAATTTTGTCAATTGTCCCCAAAATGTTCCTTATAAATATTTCTCCCTGCCTACTGTCCAGTCTAGTGTTCAAGTTAGGAATTCAAAAGTCATACTTAGGTGGTTAACTTCTGTTTAGATTTCTTTTAAAGGATGACTGCTGAATTTTTCCAATGTTTTCAGTCGTATGTTTATATCATCCCTTGGTTTTTCTCCTTAAGTAATTGCTATACTGAAGTATGCTGATAGATTTCCTAACACTGAAATATCCTTGGATTTCTGGAATAAAATTTATCACTTATTTTTTTAATATAGTGTTGGAATCCATGTGCTAATGTATTAAGATGTTTGCTTCTATAATCATACATAAAGTTGGTCTGGACTTTGTTCACACATTAGCTTACACTATATTTAGTTTTGTTAAGTTGTGCTGGCTTTGTAATATAAATTGGTGAGCTTTCCTTATTTTTCTGTGGATTAACATGGGAACGATCTGTTCTTTAAAAGTTAACTCATCTGTAAAGTCTATAATTGACCATTTTAAGTGATAGATTCTCAATAACTATAATTGTCTTACATCTTGGTCTATTTAAGTTGTCTTCATCAAATTTTGACTTTTGGTTTTATTTCTTTTTTTCTACTTAAAAATTGTCACTGGATGTCTATTATAATCATTTCTAGTTCATTAATTTCCACTTTTTTTAAAAGATTTTTTTTTAAAGATTTTATTTATTTATTTGACAGAGAGAGATCACAAGTAGACAGAGAGGCAGGCAGAGAGAGAAAGGGAGAAGCAGGCTCCCTGTCGAGCAGAGAGCCCGATGCGGGGCTCGATCCCAGGACCCTGAGATCATGACCTGAGCCGAAGGCAGAGGCTTAACCCACTGAGCCACCCAGGCGCCCCTAATTTCCACTTTTTATCTTTATACATGCCTCCCTTGTTTTGTTTTATTTTCCTAGTTTGGTAGATTTGGGATATGTTACTGATACGTCAGTTATTCATATTTGACATATTCATTTTTAATAATAAAAACAATTACAGTTAAATTTTTATTGAGTATAGGTATATTTGTAGCACATGGATTTCAATACAGAGTTCTCCCACTTACATTAATTTTTAGTTGTTTATAATTTTAATTTTGATTTTTTTCTTTGATCCTGGTGTTCTGTAAAATAATCTTTCTTAATCAGCAGATAGCTTTTTTTAAAAAAAAAAGATTTTATTTATTTATTTGAGAAAGTGAGAGAGAGAGAGAGCACGAGAGAGGGGAAGGTCAGAGGGAGAAACAGACTCCCCGCTGAATGGGGAGCCCAATGCGACTGGATCCTGGGACTCCAGGATCATGACCTGGACCATATGCAGACGCTTATCCAATGGATCCACCTAGGTGACCTGCACATAGTCTTTTTGGAGAGGTGGAGGTTGGATGTCATTGTTACTGTTTTCTTGTTTTACTTAATGATAGTCAATGTGGCTTACAAAGTTTCTTTTTTTTTTTAAATTTAGCAGTTTTGAAAATCAGTACATTGTTAATTTTTTCAAAGTTTAATCTTTTGGTCATTGTTTGATATGTTGCATTGTTTCACAGGTATGTTAAAGTCATCCCCTCTGTTTTATGGTTTACATTCTTGTATTTCTATGACTTTGCTCTATGTTTTTTACCTTGATGTTTTGTGTGTGTATTTATGACTACACCTTATTTATTGATGATATCTTTTGTCGGTATTGGATTCCATACTAGTTGATATTAATATCACCATGCCTGCCCCTTTTTTTTTTATAAAGCCAACAACCTTAGAGACTTTCATTGTCCTTGTAATTTTTATAGTCAACACCTTTTCTTGATTGAGTTACGTACTTGTCAGTTTCTTTGGTTATCATTGCTTCTTATATTCTGTTACTTCCTTGGGGTTTAAATTTCTTCTCTAGTCAAAGGTGTCTTTAGTAATTCTTTCAGTGAAGGTTTATGAATGCCTATTTGTCTGAAAAATTCTGTTTCACTCTATCTTTTGAAAGATTGTTGGTGGGCGGTGTAGTATTCTAAGTTGATGGTTGTTTTTCCTCAGTATTTTGAGGATGTCTTCTGGCCTCTGGTTTTGTAGAAATTTTGCCCTGAATCTGCTTGTAAGAAATCTGCCTTTTCCAGGGTTGCTTTCGAGGATATCTTTTTGATTTGATGGTCTGTACTTTCAACGAATGTGGATTTATGGCATGAATACCGTTCTAGAGGTAGGCTATTTGAGTCAGAAGACTGATCATGTCTTCCCATATGCATCTTGGATTCCTTCTATCCTGGCTTTCCCTTTTCCTCTTGTTCATATTGTCTAACTCTGTCTTTGTGTGCCAGTCTGAATAACTTCCTTATGTTTCTTCCATTTCACAGGCTCTGTTTTTAGCTATTTCTTATCAGTTATTAAACCTGTCCTTTGAGATTCTCAAGGACTATATTTTTTATTTCTAAAGGTTTTATTTTGGTCTTTTCTAAATCTGCCTTTTCTCCTTCTGTCATAGTACTTGGTTCTTTTCTTAAGGTCTTGATTCTTGTATGTCTTTAGTAAATTTAAGCAAAAAATGATTTTATATACCTTCACATTTGGTGTTTCCCTCAGTAGAAGTTTTGTGGACTACTCTGGTAGTCCTATAGAGAGGCTTTGGAAAACCTTTTCTTTTTCTTTCTTTTGTAGAACTTTGTTAGGTGCCAGATATCACCACCTGGGACCAACTTTTCTGTTAATTTATTTGCTTGAGAGTTCCTACATCATGCGCATGCCAGAAATTTATTGAATGTTCATTCTTTGAGGGTGGTAGCCTTATGCTTTGGTTTCAGTTCCGGCTTTCCCTACCTCTTGTTGACCAGAGATCCTGACTTTCCTTCCAGCTTGGACATTAGCTAAGCCCCGGCCATCACAGCTGCCGCTCTGCACCCTTTACCTCCGTTACACTCAACATGAAACATTTTGCCTCATGTTAGTAGAATCATGTAATATATATATATTTCATTTGGCTTATTCTACTCAGCATAATTTCCACAAGGTTCCTACATGTCTTGGCATGTGACAGAATTTCCTTTCTTTTTAAGGCTGAATAATATTCTGCTGTATATATGTACCACATTCTGCTTAGCCATTCACCCTTCAGTGGACCCTTTGCCTGCTTCTACCTCTTGGCTCCCGTGAATAATGCTATGTATGTGGCTGTATAAATATCTGTCCTCAAGTTGATTTTTGTTCCATTCTTCAACCCTCCTCTCCTCTGCTTCCCCCTTCTTCTGGTGGTTATATTTTCATCTTGGACAATCTACTTCAATCTGAATTTTCTTAAAAAAAAAAAGATTTATTTTTTTAAATGTTTTTATTTTTTATAAACATATAATGTATTTTTAGCCCAGGGGTACAGGTCTGTGAATTGCTAGGTTTACACACTTCACAGCACTCATCATAGCCCATACCCTCCCCAATGTCCATAACCCCACCACCCTCTCTTACCCCCCTCCCCCCAGCAACCCTCAGTTTGTTTTGTGAGATTAAGAGTCTCTGATGGCTTGTCTCCCTCCCAATCCCATCTTGTTTCATTTATTCTTTTCCTACCCCCAAACCCCCCACGTTGCATCTCCACTTCCTCATATCAGGGAGATCATCATATGAGAGTTGTCTTTCTCTGATTGACTTATTTTGCTAAGCATAATACCCTCCAGTTCCATCCATGTCATTGCAAATGGCAAGGTTTCATTTCTTTTGATGGCTGCATAGTATTCCATTGTATATATATATACCACATCTTCTTTATCCATTCATCTGTTGATGGACATCTAGGTTCTTTCCTTAGTTTGGCTATTGTGGACTTTGCTGCTATAAACATTTGGGTGCACGTGCCCCTTCAGATCACTACATTTGTATCTTTAAGGTAAATACCCAGTAGTGCAATTGCTGGGTCATAGGGTAGCTCTATTTTCAACTTTTTGAGGAACCTCCATGCTGTTTTCCAGAGTGGTTGCACCAGCTTGCATTTCCACCAACAGTGTAGGAGGGTTCCCCTTTCTCCACATCCTCGCCAGCATCTGTCATTTCCTGACTTGTTAATTTTAACCATTCTGACTTGTGTGAGGTGGTATCTCATTATGGTTTTGATTTGTATTTCCCTGATGTGGAGCACTTTTTCATGTGTCTGTTGGCCATCTGGATGTCTTCTTTGCAGAAATGTCTGTTCATGTCCTCTGCCCATTTCTTGATTGGATTATTTGTTCTTTGGGTGTTGAGTTTGCTAAGCTCTTTATAGATTTTTGGATACTAGCCCTTTATCTGACATGTCGTTTGCAAATATCTTCTCCCATTCTGTCAGTTGTCTTTTGGTTTTGTTAACTGTTTCCTTTGCTGTGCAAAAGCTTTTGATCTTGATGAAATCCCAATAGTTCATTTTTGCCCTTGCTTTCCTTGCCTTTGGCGATGTTCCTAGGAAGAAGTTGCTGCGGCTGAGGTCAAAGAGGTTGCTGCCTGTGTTCTCCTCAAGGATTTTGGTGGATTCCTTTCTCACATTGGGGTCCTTCATCCATTTTGAGTCTATTTTTGTGTGTGGCGTAAGGAAATGGTCCAGTTTCATTTTTCTGCATGTGGCTGTCCAATTTTCCCAACACCATTTGTTGAAGAAGCTGTCTTTTTCCCATTGGGCATTCTTTCCTGCTTTGTCGAAGATTAGTTGACCATAGAGTTGAGGGTCTATTTCTGGGCTCTCTATTCTGTTCCATTGATCTATGTGTCTGTTTTTGTGCCAGTACCATACTGTCTTGATGATGACAGCTTTGTAATAGAGCTTGAAGTCCGGAATTGTGATGCCACCAACTTTGGCTTTCTTTTTCAATATTGCTTTGGCTATTCGAGGTCTTTTCTGGTTCCATATAAATTTTAGGATTATTTGTTCCATTTCCTTGAAAGAAATGGATGGGATTTTGATAGGGATTGCATTAAATGTGTAGATTGCTTAGGTAGCATAGACATTTTCACAATACTTCAATCTGAATTTTCATTTTTTTAAAAAAGATTTAATTTTTTTAAAAAAAGATTTTATTTATTTATTTGACAGAGATCACAAGCAGGCAGAGAGAGAGGGGGAAACAGGCTCCCTGCTGAGCAGAGAGCCCGATGCAGGGCCCGATCCCAGGATCCTGGAATCATGACCTGAGCCGAAGGCAGAGGCTTTAACCCACTGAACCACCCAGACGCCCCTAAAAAGATTTAAATTTTTTTAAAAAAATTATTGCCTACACCCAATGTAGGGCTCAAACTCACAACCTTGAGATCAAGATTTGCATGCTTTAAGACTGAGCCAGCCAGGTGTCCCATCAGTCTGAATTTTTTTTAAGAAAATTTATTTATTTGAGAAAGAGAGAGGGGCAGCCGCAGAGGGAGCAGCTGAGGGAGAGAGAAACTCAAGCAGACTCTGCACTGAGCATGGAGCCCGAGGCGGGGCTCGATCCCACGACTCTAAGATCACGACCTGACCCCACAACCTGACCTGAAACTAAGAGTCAGATGCTTAACTGACTACACTACCCATACACCCCCAAACTGAATTTTCTAATAGCCTACCAAATGAAATGATTGATATGATACTATCCTTTTCTTTCAGGCTGAATGGTTTCTTCACCCCTTCCTGCCCCTCAGTTCCACCAGCTCCTACCCCCTGCCCAGCAGCCCCTCAGGAAGAAATCTCTGGAACCTTTTTCTGTCCCTGGTTCAATCTGAAAAGCTAGTTCAGAAGGAAATAGATTTTGAACATTATATAAAATATATTCTTTGAATGCATGAGGGAGAATTTTTTTTGCTTCATGGTTCAGTCTTTTATTGGGGAATTTTGAATTTGAATCTTGAAAAGGTCAAAAAAGTACTCTTTTATTGAAGAGTAAAGAAAATGTAATAAAGCCCATGATGGTTTCTTAGACTACTTGATATTGTTGTTGATGAATTCAAACCATGTGTGAGGTGCTTGATCCTCACAGAGCTGATGTCAGGGTGACAGCAACAGGAGAGATGTTGATAGATGCAGAAAGCTAGGGCAGGGCTTCCTCTCTGCCCCCAGCACCCTATCCTCCTTGGTTCTCCACAGGCACCTGCTGCTGAGAACATTGCCTGATGAAGGGAAGACCCCCTCAGTCCTTGGAGAAGCCTTTCTCCCTGGGGCAGTATGTGTAAATGGATCCTGTTAGCTTTTCTGGAGTCTCTGTAGGTGTCCCTGCCCATGTGCCCACCTGGGGTAGCCCCGGGCCCTTTCTTTGAGACACCAGGTATAGTTTATTTTTTCTTCTTTTTAAAAAAATTCTATTTTATTTTTTCAGTGTTCCAAGATTCATTGTTTATGTACCACACCCAGTGCTTCATGCACTACGTGCCCTCCTTAATGCCCACCACCAGATTAAATGCAGAACCCGAATTCTGTTTCTGCATTTAGGCACTTTAACTGACCTGACATTGATATCATGTTTTGGAATTATAATTTCAATTTATAATCATGGCTTGCTTTTATCTTCTCTACATTTAACTGGTGACAAGAACATTGTATTTTCCTTAACAGGTATAGTATAGTGAAGTGGACAGTAATTTAAGGAGCCTACAGGAATTGAGGATACTGACATTTTGGAGGGGGCGGCGTTCAGTCAAGTACCCAGGCAGGGTGTGGCAAATGTAAACAAATGACGTCTTTTATATCAGCAGCTACTAGAGACTATGATTCAATTATCTACTACCTAGGCATGCAGTTTAATTGTTCTAAAATAAGTCCTTCAAATTTAAGCACCTTCTTTTATAGAGAAAAAACAAAAAATGTGAAGTTCATGAAAAAGTAAATTTTTATTTGAAAAATACTGAGGTTATCTAATTATGAGTGAAGTGTTGGCTTCTCATCCATGATGAGAAATTACAGATAATGGCTTTGATAGTGACTTTGGGTGGTGATTTTTTTTTTTTAAAGATTTTATCTATTCATTCGACAGAGAGGGATCACAAGTAGGCAGAGAGGCAGACAGAGAGAGAGAGAGAGGAGGAAGCAGGCTCCCCACCAAGGAGAGAGCCCGATGCGGGGCTCGATCCCAGGACCCTGGGATCATGACCCGAGCCGAAGGCAGAGGCTTTAACCCTCTGAGCCACCCAGGCACCCTTGGGTGGTGATTTTAAAATGGAGATTTGGAACCCTCAGCAAAATTTGAAAGGACTATGGTAATGACACCTACTTAACATGTTAATAAGCTACTGAGCCACAAAGAGCATACACTCATCAGAATCACCTGATTTAAGAAAAACATACTTTTTTTTTTTTCAGTTATATCCCACAGAGTTCTTTTCAGCTGTTCACAAAGGGACACTCACTACCTTTTTAGACACTGATTTTTGACCCAGTCTCAGAGAAAGCCAAAGGAACACAGCATCTGCTTTTCACCTGCCAATCTATAAAATTCAGCATCCGTGTCCTCTCTCCATGCCCGCCATTGCCTTTTGGTGCCACGAGATGGGGGTGAGGCTCAGTGTCCACTCTTTTTTTCTTGAAAGGAAATAACTCCTAAGAAGTGGATTAATGGAGGCTTAGGTGTGTTGTAACTGATGGTAAATAGCTTCTCTGGAGATTGACTTTCTCTTTGAAAAAAAATAGTATATGTTTATATATATATATATATATCCATGATATTTTATTTATTTATTTTTTTTGTTACCCTGTAATCAATAAAAACAACAAAAACCCAAAAGAAAACAAAGGGCTAGGAACCCCTTGAGCAAGGCACTGCCCAGGGACTTCAAGAGTTCTACCAGTGGCCTTCAGGCGTAGTCCAGATGGCGCCTCTCAGGTGAGGGGAATGGAATCAGAGTTTAGGAGAAGAGAAACAATGTTTCTGTGTGGAGAAACAGCCTTGGCAGTGCATGTTCTCTTGAAAGCACCCATTCCTCTCTCACTGTTTTATGATGGTGATGTTGATTCTGATGGTGATGACAAAAGTATTAGCTATCGAATTTTGTGAAAACTGCGATTCAGATAGCATGGAAGGGTACAGACTGAAATGCAGAAGATCCATCCCTCAGCTCCTGTCTTCCCCATTCCTTGAAGTTAAATATTTTCAACTTTTCTGTTGTTATTTCTTTCGGTGGCAGGCACACCTTATCTTCCTGTTTAATGACAGTGGAGAGAGGTCTAATGTCTATCTGGCTTATTCACTTTTGTTGGCGATATACCCAGTTTTTCCCTTCTGGGAGCTTCGAGGGACTACTCTTTGTTCTTGGATGTTCTGATACGCTGCAGTATTTAGTGAAGGTTCTTTACCATTCAATGTGTGCCTTCTTTAATGCTGGAAATCTGGTTCTTTGATTGTTTCCGCATCTCGGTTTTTTCTGTTCCTCTTTTGTGGAACTCCTGTTCACTGGGTGTTTGACCTGTGTTGATCTTCTAGTCTCCTCAGCTTGTCATCCCATTTTTTTAGATGCCTTTGCCTTTGGCTTTATCATCTGAGTGACGTCTTCAGCTTCCTCTTCTGGATCATCTATGGGAATTTTAAAAAAAAGTAATTGCAGCCATGACACAGGGCTGGACAATTGAAAGGCTTCTGGAGACTGTGGGGTGTACCTGAGGAAGGCTTTAATGAAGGGAGAGTTCAGTGTAGCAGGAGAAAGAAGCACAAGCAAATATCAGAGAGCTCTCGGCTACCCCGGGGGCAGCTCCTGGGGTCCTTTCTCTGTTGCACAGGATGTGCTTTTGTGAACTGTCATGATATTTGAGAGCAACAGCCTTACCTGAAAGTGCATCTTTTCTACCCTTTCCGGTCCCATAGCCAAAGCCAGGCTACACAGCCAGGTTCAAAAGAGAAAAATCTAGAGAAGCCAAGTGCAAACCATCAATCTGAACATTTTCTAGAAACAGTCTGATGAGTTGGTGCGGGTCGCACAGGTCAGCCTGGGACCCTAGTATGGGTTGATGTTAATTGCTAGTTGGTGCATTTCATTCATTCATTCATTCAGTTTGGCTAACTGTCTGCACCTGTGGTTCCAAGTCTCTCTGGAGCCTAGTATAGGCTGCAACAGGCTGGGTGAGATTAACTCTGTCCTTACCCAGCAACCGTAATGAAAATTGCAATGATCTCTTTCATCTTTTCTGCTGATTTTTTCTTAGCATTTGTCTTCCTTTCTGCTTGTGTTACTTTTTCATTTCTACATTGGGGTACTCTGTTGGAATTAAGTAAAATCGGTTTTCTTCTTATCCTTGAGTTCTCTTGGCCCTAGGGTCAGTCTGTTTATTTTTCTAAATCTGCCTGTTTTGCCTGTTTGATTTTTCTTATCGGTGAGGTGGTTCCTGGTTGTCCTTTGGTGTTTATAATGTAAGGAATGTGAAAGTTGGTTAAAAGAGGTGCTTGGGTTCTGGGTATTTACCCCAAAGATACAGATGTAGTGAAAAGAAGGGCCATATGTACCCCAATGTTCATAGCAGCAATGGCCACAGTCGCCACACTGTGGAAAGAACCAAGATGCCCTTCAGCGGATGAATGAATAAGGAAGATGTGGTCCATATATACAATGGAATATTACTCAACCATCAGAAAGGATGAATACCCAACTTTTGTATTGACATGGACGGGACTGGAGGAGATTATGCTGAGTGAAATAAGTCAAGCAGAGAGAGTCAATTATCATATGGTTTCACTTACTTGTGGAGCATAAGGAATAGCATGGAGGACATTAGGAGAAGGAAAGGAAAAGTGAATTGGGGAAATCAGAGGGGGAGATGAAGCATGAGAGACTGTGGACTCTGAGAAACTAGAGGGGAGGGGGGTGGGGGATGCTGTGGACTCTATGAAGCTAACTGAGGGTTTTAGAGGGGAGAGGAGGGTGGGGGATGGGTAAGCCTGGTGATGGGTATTAAGGAGGGCACGTATTGCATGGAGCACTGGATGTTGTATGCAAACAATGAATCATGGAACACTACCTCAAAAACTAATGATGTACTGTATGGTGACTAACAAGAAAAAAAAAAAGAAAGAGGTACTTGGCATGTTTTCCTCCCTGTTCTTGTCTTCCCATTAAATGAAGGCCTGACTTTGCTCTCTCTGGATGCTGGTAAGATATATCACCAATAGCCCAAGTGCTCACTTCTTTGAGCACTTGGGCTATGACTAGGCTAGCTGCCTCTCCTCTTTATCTTGGGCCACTCTGAAGAGCGTCAGCCCTGGGGCATGACTTCTCTCCGTGGAAACAGACAAGGCAGAAAACTCATTTCTTTGGTGCATAGAGCATTCTTTTGGTTTTTGCCTGCTAACACACCAGTGCTGGAAGAGCCGGGGTGAGGGCATGGGAGTCTGGGGATGGACGTCTGTCTATAGTTCTGCAGATGGCCTTGAGTTACCTGCTTTAGGTCCTACTTCTTACTTTTCCTCTGGGGACTTGTGGTCTGAGGGCTCACAGATGCAGATGAGCTTTTCTCTCTCTCAAGCCTTCTCTCCTGGATCCCTGGATCGGAGACCTTTCCCTCTGGTTCCTCTGCCAATAACTGATCTTAATCTTTTTTTCCCATTACTATAAATGGTCTCTTCTTTCTCCTCTTCCACAGAAACTAAGCACATTGGGAGGAGAACACCCATTGGGAGGAGCAGTTCACATAGTCTGAGACTGGATAGCAGAGCTGAAGTCCTACAGGGTCTCCTTGAGTCCTGCCCCCATTTTCCAAGTCCTGTTCCATATCCCTCTTCCTACCACTTGGGGTATACTTTCTGGACCTCACTCAAGTTATTGCAAGAATAATGTTTCTGAGAATTTAAATTGGCCCATTTTTTAACTTCCTATAAACCATGTTACCCTGCACCTCTCCCACCCATTCATTCAAGAACATTCATTACTTTGGGAGAATAGCAGGTCCTCTCCCTACAACAAAGCGCTCATTACTTAGCTTTGAGTGCCAACACTTTGCTGAGTCTCTAGAGAGGCTATAGTCATGAAAACCATACTTTGTTGCGAGTGAAAAGGAATCTCTAAATTTCAGAAGCCTTCTTTATACACTGAGAACAAAGCTTAAAGGCCTGGAAATTCTTTGACCCTCACCCTCGCTGTTGGTAAGACAGAGGGGTTGACGGAAGGAAAGTTGCCACCCAACAGGAAGCAGGAAGGAAGGAGAAGCAGAAAGCCCGCTGGGGCTGGAAGGAAGAGCTTGCAGGAGTCAGGAGTCCCCAAGGAGAAGCTTCTTCTTCTTCTTCTTTTTATTTTATTTTATTTTATTTTTTTTTAGTGTTCCAGAATTCATTGTTTATGCACCAAACCCAGTGTCCATGCAATACGTGCCCTCCATAATACCCACCATCAGCCTCACCCTACCCCCCAACCCCCTACCCTCCAAAACCCTCAGTTTGTTTCTCAGAGTCCACAGTCTCTCATGGTTTGTCTCCCCCTCCAATTCCCCCCCGACTCACTCCAAGGAGAAGCTTTTTGGGTCACTGAGAAGGGGCCTAACATGACAGCACCCCACTCCACAGGGTAGAAGCCAGATGGGTGAGTGGGAACGTGAGTACTCAGACTGGTGGTCCCCTTACCATCCACATCCTCCAGCCTCGTTCAGGACCGGTAAGATAGCACTTACAAGGAAGGGAGAAGGAAGTGTCTAGACCGGGTGTTTGTGGGCCGGATAGTCTATGTTGCAGGTACTCAGCTCTGCCCTTCTCCCACCAAAGCAGCCCTAGACCATTCATAAAGGATTGGGCATAGCCTTGTCCTAACAAAAATTCGATCACAGAAACAAAGCAGATCAGATTTGAATCAAGGGCCATACTTTTCTGACCTCTGCTCTGGAAGATTAGACTTGGGATTTTCCATGGCTTGTGTGTGGAATAAAGACTTCTGGAAGTTTCCATGTGGATGTGAGTGAGACATGTTAAAGGAAGCTAGGAGAGAGAGTCAGGGTGACTTGATGGTATCTAGATGAGGCTATAGGACACACCATCCATAGCTGGAGCCTGTGGAACCCATAGCCTAGTATCAGGATCCTCAGCATCACCTAATACTGAGGTGAGGTACAGGCAGAGTCAGTGAGGGGGCAATGCCATGCTCCCTGGCAGTGATCATGTCACATTGCCCTGTGAGGGACACCTCTGAAGGGGGCACACCAAAGGCAGGGGTGACACCAAAAGATGGGGGAAGGGGCAGAATGATCTCCGTTTCACAGCAGGTCATTACTTGGCCCAGGCTCCCCTCTCCCTGCACTAGTGGGCACTTCTGTCCCTCGTGGAGTTTTTCATGCTTGAGCTGCTTACCTCCCTCCCCCTGCCCAGATATCCCACTGCCACCTTCCTGTCTGCACTTGGACATGTCACAGGCACCTCAAATTCAGGATGTCCCAACCCAAAGCTCCTCATTGTCCCCTCCACACATGTTTCTTCTCTTCTGTTCTTGCCCAATTCCTTAAACCAGTTAACCCAGCATCTTGGTGGCTACAGAGTCCTATAAATTTTTTAGCTTACTGTGTGTATCTCTTACCCAGATTATTTCTGTAGCTCCCTAACTGGCTTCTCCACTTCCGCTTTGGTTCACCCCCTCCCCAGTCTGTCCTTCACACATTGGTCAGAGTTATCTTTAAAAGTGCCAATATGGGGGCACCTGGGTGGCTCAGTGGGTTAAAGCCTCTGCCTTCAGCTCAGGTCATGATCTCAGGGTCCTGGGATCGAATCCCACATTGGGCTCTCTGCTCCTCGGGGAGCCTGCTTCCTCCTCTCTCTCTCTCTCTGCTTGCCTCTCTGCCCACTTGTGATCTCTCTCTGTCAAATAAATAAAATCTTAAAAAAAAATAAAATGCCAATATGCAATATCATATTGAATTCCAAAATGGTGGATTAGGCAATTTGGACCAACCCAACTATTCAGAACGAGAAGAGCTGGAATATGTCAAATGTGTTAGGCCAGTGTGCCTGGCAGGTAGATAGATGGTCCCACCAAAGATGTCCCTGTGCGAATCCCTGGAGCCCGTGACTGTGTGCCCGATGTGGTTAAAGGGGTTTTGCAGGTGTGATTAAGTTAAGCGGCTTGAGATAAAGACCTTATCCTGGATCATTCAGGTGGGCCTGGCATAATCGCAGGGATCCTTATCAATGGAAGAAGGAAATCTGGTCAGTATGAGGAGATGTGATGATAGAAGCAAGATGTTGGAGTGATGATGTGGAAAAGGACCCCGAGCTGAGGAATGCTGGTGGCTTCTGGAAGCTGGAAAAGGCAAGGAAATGGAGTCTCTTCTCGAGCCTCCAGAAGGAACGAGGCCAGCTGACACCTTGACTTCAGCTCAGTGAGAGCGATTTTGCATTTCTGATCTCCAGATCTGTAGGATAATACAATTGTGTTAGCTGTCAGTCACTGAGTTCACGGTAACTTGTTAAAACAGCAGCAGCAAGTGAATGCAGTGGAGAAATCTGAAGGGGGTCTGGGTAGTGGGAGAAACAGAGGGATGAAGACTTTACATTCTTTTTTTTTTTTTTAAGATTTTATTTATTTATTTGACAGAGAGAGATCACAAGTAGGCAGAGACGCAGAGAGAGAGAAGAGGAAGCAGGCTCCCTGCTGAGCAGAGAGCCCGATGTGGGGCTCCATTCCAGGACCCTGGGACCATGACCTGAGCCGAAGGCAGAGTCTTTAACCCACTGAGCCACCCAGGCGCCCCAACTATTTACATTCTGATGGGCTGAGGATGAGGAGAAATACATACAGCTGGGCTTCAGACAGATGCAATACAGGTCTGCCCAGTAGATTGGCACAGGCGCCATTTTCCAGTTCTGAGGACCTCTTCTCAGGTGAGTGCTGATGGAATGGGCCCTGCTGTGTCTGCATTATGGAAACTGTAATCAGAACACTTTTAAGACCTAACAGGTGTGGGGGGGCCTGGGTGGCTCAGTTGGTTAAGCGTCTGCCTTCAGCTCAGATCATGATCTCAGAGTCCTGGGATAGAGCCCCACATCCGCCTCCCTGCTCAGTAGGGGGTCTGTTTCTTTCTCCCTCTTCCTCTGCCTGCTGCTTCTCCCAGTTGTGTTCTCTCTGTCTCTCTCACTGTCAAATAGTTAAATAAAAAAAAAAATATATATATATATATATATATATATATAGAGAGAGAGAGAGAGAGAGAGAGAGAGAGTGCACGAGCGCTAACACTTGTTGAATGCTTGCTTTTTTTTTTGCCAGACCCTATCCTACAGGTTTTACATGTTAACTCACACATTGCAGCTATCCCATGAGGAGTGAGTGAGTGGTCTCTTTTCTCCTTTTGTAGATTGGAGATTGGCTAAGAAGCGCCACCTGGGGGGAAGGTTGGGCGGGATGTGCTGCGGAGGATGGAAATGGGATGGTAGGAGAGGTTGGTCTTGTACAGTAAGAGAGGGGGCATGTAGTGAGCCCGGGCCCTGGGGAGAGGCACTGCTCCTATGGGCCTGTGCTCTCTCCCGTGGCAGGGTCACAGTTGGCATGGATTGAGCGTGTTTGGTGTCCCATAGTGCTTCACCTGTTCTACCTGGTGGACCCGAATGCCTGGGCAGGCGCAGCAGTCTCCAGGCATGGGTAACTGCAGAGCCATTCTCCTGCTGGGGTGGCTTTTCAGCAGGTTGCAGAGCAGGGAAAGCAGGAATCACACAGATGGGAGCCTGCTGTCCTCTGAGTAGCTCCCTGCACCACCCCCACCCATGCTCCCTCTTCCCTCCCCTCTGCTCCTCTTGCAAGATACCCCCGCACCCACCTCCACCTTTCAGGGATGGGTGGATATACAAGGGCCCATCATCCCCTGGCACAGGTGGTTGTTTAAGAAAGTTCTGTGGCATGACCAGAACAACTTCCCTGAGACTGATTTTTATTATCTGTGCAAAGTGGGGCTTGGACCCGAGTTCTCTTTCTAAACCAGACTATGCTCTGGACACGTAAAAATCCAGAAAGTCGTCATTTTACCCATTCAAGTGATCCAGTGTATAAGAGCATAACATTCAACATTCTAAAATACACAGAAGCAGTGAGCACAGATTTCTAGGCAGCAGGGCTGGCCCGTGATTTCTGGGTTCTTAGGTAAGGGGGAAGCAGTAGGGACTTGGTTGCTCACGGTGCATGTGAGGAGGGGAGGGGCTCTTTTCTCGTGGTCCAAGCAGTGGAACACGGTCACTGCAGGTATACCTACACTGCAGATCCGATAAATGAATTGTGATTTATTCCCCTTTGGCCCCAATGAGTGCTACACACTGCCCAGTGGAGAAATCTGAAGGGTAACGTGGTAATGTTAAGTGGCTGTGGACGTAAAGCAGTCCTGCCAGCCTCTCCTGTCCTGGGTGTCCCATGGTGATCCTGGATCCTGGAGGGCAGCTTCATTTCACCCACGGTCTCTTGAGTGGGCTCTCTTAATTACCTAGATGCAAGTATGTGGGTGGCTTTGTGGGCAGTGGGAGAGTGGCCAGTGATGGGAATTGTGTGTGTTTCCATGGCTGCTCTGCTCCTTGTGACCCTTGATCCCGAAGCTGGTTGCTGGGAATGGGGTAGGTCAGTTTTTATGTGGTTCTGGGCTTTTAAAGAAAGAAACCGAAACCCCACCTTTGCTCCCTGAGAGTCACAGTTAGGGTGACCTAGGGTGGTGTGGATCTGAGTCTGTTGGCCTTAAAGAGCTCTGGGAAGCCCACTCTATAGGCAGCCTGGGCCAGGGACCCTGCCATAACATGGGGACCCAAGGGGAGGGTGGTAAGTGGGAGTTGGGGGGATGTGGGGCTGGTATAGGGGTCAGCTGTGGTACTGAGGAGCTTTCTGGCAGATTTCTGATGTAACACAGTGTCTTAGAAAGACTAATCATTCACATTTGTGTTCTTTATAAAGAAGTGAAGCCAGCTCTTAATGTGCTGGCTTGCCCATGGTGAGGAGCTGGCGGGTTATTTGCAGGCAGACAAACTTGTGAGCTCAGAGGAAGGAATATACTGTGTGTTACGCACTCCCAGGTGTTCAGGGGCAAACAGCCAGCCTTTGGCCATGGGATGGAGGGCTTTGGGGCCTGAGCCGGGTGTCCCAGTTTGCACCCTATGATGACATGGCTTCCCAAGTTGAGTCACACTGGGAATGGCTGACAAGAGGGGATGTGCACAGCACCCATGTGGGGAGCTGACGTCCAGGTGTGGGACGAGGGAGCCGCCTGTTTAGGGTTGAAGCCAGGAGAGAGAGAACATCAGAGGACAGCCTTGAATGGAAGAAGACAGGGTAAGAGCGATGGAAAAATTGGAGAAGTTGGGAGAGCCAAAATGTGCAGGAGTCCGCCAGCTAGGCACCTTGAAAGATCTTGCAAGAAAGGCTCAGAGTAAATGTTTTTATTACTGTTCGCAAAAATAGTTCCTTTGTGGGGGAAGCATGCCAGAGATCTGGGGGTGTTGTGATGGGGAGTGAGGGCAGAAGCAGAGGTGAAGAAGGAATTGTTCCATTTGTGACTAGGGGTGTGTCTGACCTACTCAGGGCTGCCCACATCATACTGAGCTCTGGAAAGAGGAAACACTGGACAAGTGGGCTGCCCTCGGGGGTAAATCGGGAGGGCTTGGTACACATCTTTTCTCTGGTTCTGAGCTGATTGGGCAAGTGTGAGCTTGGCTGGAGTGGGAGGATCTGAGAATGGGTGGAGAGCCAGAAGACCAGTGTGGTTCCGGATAACCACAGTGGTGTCACTCTGGCTGCCATGGAAGTGCCGGCTGTGTGTAGAATGGGGTGTCTGCTGTGGGGTTTTGTAGGTTTCCCTATACTTAATAATATGTAGAACGTATCTGAACACAATTTCATATTTTGTTGTTAGAGCTTTTCTTCTTAAAAAATTGTTTTTTTAATTTAAAACCCATGGGGTTAGTTTTTGAAAATACAGAGACTCCCCAAAGGGAAAACAAACCTTCCTGGCAATCTTGATTCTCTCTTTGGAGAGAAACTGTCACAGCCCAGAGGACCCCTGTGGGCATTTATCAGACAAAAGGGAAACTGGTCCAGGAGCTTGTTGGAAAAAGTGATTCAGAGAGGTACAAAATGGGAAGTCACAGCCTTCCTCCTCTCCCAGAGGTGTCTCTGAGGAAAGAGGGTTTCTTTCAGACCAAGGGTGAGTCAGAGGGAGAGATGCTGTGTGTACTGTTCTGACTCTTTCTTGCTGTCATGTATCTTGTGGCTTTTTGTGTATATGGCTCAACTGCTTTTTCTAAAATCTTCATGGTGCTCTTTTGAATGACTACAGCATAATTTATTTAATAAGCTTGGATTGATTCTACACTGTGGTGATTTTCATTTCTGTGAGAACATGCTTGAAAGCGTATGCTGGCTTGAGGAAGAATCTTCTCAGGATATCGCGTAGCCGACACATTTCTAGGTCGAGGAGTACCTGCATTTTAGACTGATGTAGATTTTGTGAATTCTACCCCCAAATGGGCATCAGAAAGTGAGAAAACCTCAAACCCTTTAGTGGTCTCTGCTCCATTGTTATGTCCTCAGAGAGGCCTGTGTTGACCACCCTATTTTAAGAGAATTTCCTACTTTGTTATCTTGATTTTTATTTTCCTTCAAAACACCCATGATGACCTGAAATTAAATTTGTTTGTGTGTGTCACTAAAATCCAAATCCCATCAAGATAAGGGTTTTTTTATAGCATTGTGTCTCTAAAGCCTGGCCTGCCGTGGACCTGTAGGCACCCGCTCTACATTTGTTAAATGAATTAATGAATGGACTTTGATACACTATGTTTTAAAATGTGGTAGGGCTGTTCCTTCCTTGGTTCTTTCTTTTTTTCCCTTGTTCTTTTTCACAGAATTTACTTACAATTCCGGTTACTCTAACTGCATATCCCATTATCCCCAAAGCTAACAGCTGAAAACAGGTATTTTATTTTGCTCATGAGTTTTTCAGTGATGAAGTTGGATGGGCTCTGCAGGCTAATTCTTGTCCCATGTGATTGTGTCAAATGTCGGCTGGGGCTGGAGTCATCTGAAGGCTCGTCTGGGCTGGATATGCTCATTCATGTGCTGGCCATTGTTCCTGGCTGGCAGTTGGGAGCCCAGCCATGGGCCTACTTGTGGCCTCTTCAGCCTTGTGGTCTCAGGGTGGTTGGAGTTCCTACATTATGGCTACTCCCCTCAGAGTAAGTGGTTCCAAGAGCACCAGGTGGAAGCCGATGGCTTTTTCTAGCCTGGTCTCAGAAGTCCCATGGTGTCATTCCCTCTGCATGCTATTGGTCAAAGCAGTCACAAGCCTGCCTGCATCCAAGGGGAAGGACGGAGCCCCTGAATCTAGATGGGAGTGGAGGTCACATTACGTTATAAAAAAGCAGGTGGGATGGGCGATATTGTAGGGACTGTCATCAGAAAGCATAAGCTGTCACACCTGGTAATTGTCACGTCTGTTTTTTCAAAAGCATTACCATTGGTATTGTCAATTTCCAAAACAATTCTAGAGCCTCTTGGTATTTTGCGAGGTTTGCAGTGAATGTGTGAATTAATTTAGGGAGAATTTTAATTAATGACTTTACAGTATTGGATCTTCCTATGCAAGGACATGGTATTACTTTTCCTTTCTTCTTTGTGCCCCATGGGAGAGCTGTCACGTTTTCTGCGTAGATGTTCAGCCCAGTCTTCTTACGTCTGCTGTGCCATTCTTTCCAGGCGTTATTGTCAATGAGCTCTTTTCAGCCCATGTTGTCTGTTTTTGTTTATAGGAAGAGAAGATATTTTTGAATTTTATAAATTGTCAATTTGCTAAATACTCTATTTCTAACAGGTTTTTAAATTGGATTCTCTTGTACTTTCTGGGTGTATCCTGTCATTTGCCAATAACACTTATGTTCTGTCATCTGCACTTGATATCACAGATATATTGGGTCCTAATTTTATCACCCCAAATGGTTTATCTTTTGAGGTGCACTTTTTCTGTTTTTTTTTTTTTTGGTTAATTTGGGTGTGTCTATGTAGTGTTTCCTTTCTAGTACATTGGATTATTTAGAGTCTGCTTTTAGTTTTTCCTGTGGTTACTCATCTAAACCTATGCATTTATCATATACAATGTTCTGTTTCTTAGTTTAGCAATTCTTAAATTTTATCTATCATTTTCTTGTTATGAAGTTGGAAAAAAGGGGATACCTGGGTGGCTCAGTTAGTTAAGCATCCACCTTTGGCTCGGGTCATGATCCGGGGGTCCTGGATCAAGTTCTGAATTGGGCTCCTTGCTCAGTGGAGAGCCTGCTTCTCCCTCTGCCTCTCCTGCTCCCCCTGCTTATGCACTTGCTCCCTCTCTCTCTCTCTCTCTCTCTGACAAATGAATAGATAAAATCTTAAAAAAAAAGAAAGTGAAAAAAAACCCCCTACATTTTCCCTTTTATCTCCTGAGTTTTATTTCTCATATTCTTATTTTTAGTTGCTGTTGTTGTTATATTTTACCTTTACAGACCAACCTGCAAGCTCTTGTTTCTAGATTTACCAGTGTTAGGTCCCATCTTGGTTCTCAAGGAGAGCGAGTCCCCTCTAAGACACATGAGGAAATGAATGCATTTGTCCATCTTCCCATTTCCCACTCCATGCTGTCAATTCAGATGACTGTTGCTTTTACATTGTCGAGTTTAAACATTTCCCATCTGTAACCATAGGAAAAAGAGTTTTTTTTTTTTTTTTTTACTTTCCTCTCTGTAGGAGTCACAGCATTTTTTTTCCCATCTCTGGGGTGACATGGAGGTGTTAGGGAGAATTCTATTTAGTCCCTGGAAGTTACCTTCAGCTGTTTCCCTTCTGTTCCTCTCTAAGTTGGTGGCTCTTAGTGAGATTGTTCAGGATTTTATTTACTTGCTTCTCCCTTGCTTCCTGCTTCCAAGGAGGGTGGAGCTGGGGGCTATGAGGACCTGCCTTGTAGAGCAGAGGCTTGGCGGCCCCTTTGCTCAGTTGTTAGATTTTGGGGAAAAGTTATTTTGATATCACTTTTCATTCTGCCATCCTCTTATTTTTTTTCTGTAAAGAGGCTTTGACAATTCTGTACATATTGCTGTAAGTGCAGGAGTCCTACCATTTTCTTTTTAATAGAAAAGAACCATTTAGATTTTATAAAAATTAAGACTTCGATAGAGAAAAATTGTATCCTGTCATTCATTGTGAGGTTTCACTTGGTCTTAGCCAAAAGGCCAAGAAGCAATTCATAGTGAAGTTTCACACAGAAGGTCTCTTTACTCTGAATATAGCTACTGTATCTTCTAAGCATGTGGATAGTAAAGTACACAGGTGGTATATGAGTCAGGATTCTTGGTTGCAAAAAGCAGAGTCCATTTTATCCAGCTTCAGAGAACTCCATGTAGCAAGGACCAGTGCCAAGACCAAAGCACTGGGCTAGGACAAGTGTAGATAGCTTTGCAATCACCATTTAGCACAGACACCCCAGCTTGCTTGGCTCCAGTGCCAGCAGTTCTGCCACTATTGCCTTCTTTCCTCCTCTGTTTGTGCCCCTTGTCTCACACTGCTCACCTTACAGCAAAACTGAGTCATGAGCCTGAGCCCTCGCTGCCAGGACAGCTGGATGAGGTCTTACTTCTCTTGGGGACATTCTCCAGATGTAGGAAGGGTGTTCAAATGATGCTAGGTGGCCACAAATCTAACAAAAACTACTACTATAATAGTGTTCTCTGTAGTCCCAGGGGAGGGAGCGCACCAGCGAGGAGAATGCACCAGCCTGGAGTTGAGGGAACTTGATTGGTCCCATGATTTCTCCTATTTATTAGCTGTGTGGCTGTGAGCAGAAAATTTACTCTCTTTGACCTCAAGTTCCTCATCAGCAAAGAAGGGCTCAGGAAGTGTGATGTTTTCTAGCCCTTCCAGCATGTGTAAGACACTGTGTAAATCTTGGCTGCGTGCATAGATGAATGAGTCTGTTATCGGATGGCCGTGGAGAAAGATAAATGAGCACAAAGAGACCTTGGGATGAGGTGGGTTAACTTCTGGTTATGAATTTTGTTTTAAATTAGAGTGGTTTGAAAGTCCTGGAAATTCTTCAGATTTTAGCTTTTTTTTTTTAGGTTAATTTATGGCAAGAACAAGGAAGTAAAAAGTTATCAAGAAAGCTTCAGTGAAAATGAATTATTAATGATTATGTTAGCATTTCGAACATTAGAATTTTTATTTGCTTTGGTAACTGTCAGACTTCAAGATATGATAACATCCAGATAAAATAATGGGAAAGAACCTTTCCTAAGTGAGTTAAATTATTTATAATACTTGCTTTTGCAGTAGATGGACTAAATGGTATTTATTGAGTGAGTACCCAGAGGAGCATAGACTCTCCATCATCTTTGATAGGATTTGCTCATTGACTATCAACTCAGTTTTAATTACATGCTGGCTTTCCCTTAATTTTATATTTCTTGGTTAAGATTAGGAGAAAGTGCGGGCAGAATATTTCTAATTTGTTCTGTCTTCCTCAGATGAATATTGTAAAAGTTTATCCTATGTCTAAAGGCCTCTGTGATTTTTACATAAGGGTTGTTAGGAATATATAGCAGATGAAGAGTGGAGCTACGTCCTCATAGCAAACCTAGGTGTGTCTGATGGTTTCATGCAGGTTAGCAGGAGGATAGTATCTGTGAGGCTGAGAAACAACCACAGGACTATGATCTCTGCTATTGATGCCTCACAGAATCCATTTCTCTTTTGTTACCTCCATTTCCCTTCTCTGTTCTTAAGACTTACTTTACCCCTAACTCCTGGTAAGTTTGACCTAATCATTGTATCCTACTGTCTTGCCATACCAACCGTTAAAGGAAAATAACCAATTTCAGTCACTGTGAGAGTGAATTCCAGCACCTGAATGGAAGTTTCCAGCAGAAATGCTCTCTCCTAATATGAATTTAGGAGACTGGAGACCACCTCAGACATTTAATCATAAGAGGGAAGCCTGAGGGTTTCTATGTGAACCCCAAGGATGAAGCTGATGCCCCAAAAGCAGAGCAGAAGGTAGAAAAGACTTGGGACTCTAGTGACATTGAGTTCCTGGTTTAAGCATGCCCTGAAGA
This sequence comes from Enhydra lutris kenyoni, assembly GCF_002288905.1. Lineage (NCBI taxonomy): Eukaryota > Metazoa > Chordata > Mammalia > Carnivora > Mustelidae > Enhydra > Enhydra lutris. Next base: position 3,370,961 of record NW_019154113.1, on the reverse strand, counting down.
CCGCAGTAATCTCTGAACTCTTTAGTTATGGGATCTATTGGTTCTTTTTATTTTATGTGTGAATGTGTGATTGACTATTTCAAGCAGCACGCAGACAAGAGGGTAATACAACAGATTCCCATCTTTTATAATGAAAATAATAAATTTTCATTATATTAAATATTATTTCATTATGTTATATATTTATATTTAAAAAAAGTGCAGTTTTTTCACCCCCAGAGAACTAAAGCATAGCAAATAATGCTAGAGGTACCTTCTGATTCTTCTGTACAGACAGCCTCCAACTTACGATAGTTGACTTACAATGTTTCAACTTTATGATGATACAAAAGTGATATGCATTTAATAGAAATTGTACTTTGAATTTCGATCTTTTCCCAGGCTAGCAATGTGCGGTAGGATACTCTGGGAATGACAGCGAGCCACGATCCCAGTCAGCCCCGCAATCCCAAGGGTTGACAACTGGCATACTTAACCACCATTCTGCACCTGTATAACCATTCTGTTCTTCACTTTCAGTACAGTATTCAGTAACTACACGAGATATTCAACACTTTATAAGAATATAGGCTCTGTGTTGGATGATTTTGCCCAACTATAGGCTCATATAGGTGTTCTGAGCACATTTAAGGTGGGCTAGGCTAAGCTAAGATGTTTGGTAGTTAGATTTATTAAATGCATTTTCGACTTACAATATTTTCCATTTACAATAAGTTTGTTGGGACGTAACATCACTGTAAGTTGAGGGAGATATGTGTATCCTTTCTCCTTTAATAATTTTGGCAGAGTATATGGTGGTATGACTGCCCTGGTCCCCTGCCCCCCTTTTTCAGTAATATAGTGTGCCCTTTCAATATAGTAGTTAATTTAATTTTTAAAAACTGTGGTTTTTAACTGTGGTTAAATACCTATAACATAAAATTTACTGTTTTTTGGTGTATAGCTCCATACAACCTCCTATTCCCCCCACCCCTCAGTCTCTGGCAACAACCATTCTACTTTTTGTCTCTGAATTTGACTACTCTAAGTGCCTTATTTAAGTGGAATCATACATATTTGTCTTTTTGTGACTTTCTGTGACCCTTAGCATAATGTCCTCAAGGTTTATCTATGTTGAACATCTGTCAGACTTCCCTTCATTTCTAAGCCTGAATAATATTGCATTGTATAGATATATTGCATTTTGTTTATTCATTCATCCATTGATGGACATTTGGGTTGTTTCTACCTTTTGGCTGTTGAGAATAATGCTGCTGTGAACATGTATGTACAGGTATGTTTGAGTTCCTGTTTTTGCTTCTTTTGTGTATATACTCAGAAGTGAAATTGCTGGGTCATATGGTAATTCTGGTTTTAATTTTTTTGAGGAACAGTCTAGTGTTTTGCACAATGGCCACACTGTATTACATTCCCACCAGCAGTGCACAGGATTCCAGCGTCTTTGTGTTCTTGCCAACACTTGTGATTGCTTGATTGACTGATTGATGGCAGTCATTCTGATGGGTGTGCGGTGATACTTCACTGTGGCTTCAGTTTGGATTTTTCTGATGACTGGGGATGTTGACCATCTTTTCTTGTGCTTATTGGCAATTTGTAGATCTCTTTGGAGAAATATCTATTCAGATCTTTTGCTTATTTTAAAAACTGAGTTAATATATAGTTTTAGGTATTTTCTTTTTCCTCCTTTTTTAACCTTTGGGAGTGTCTGCATGGATTATAGTTTTTAGTAGCTGTTTGTGTCCCCCCCATCCCCCCCTTCTGGATTCCTATTATACTTAGGTTGGACCCTCTTTGCCTGTCTTCTCTATGGCTTTCTATCTTTCTCTCTTTCAATTCCTTTTTATTATTAAATTTTCCTCTTTTCCATTTCCCAATTTTATTATTACCTGCATTTATAGGTAGGATAGGTTTCTAGGTTCATCACTCTGGCATTCCTTCTGTGGTTTTCACATCATGGCAGATACTTTCGCCAATTATTTCGTGAGATTTGTCTCCTTTTCTCTTGTCTGCCACTTGTATCTGGTCCTTCTTTCCTTCCTTTGCCCCTGTTAGTCATACTTCCAATTTGGTTTCTACTCCTAGTAGTTTTGTCTTGTGAATTGGATCTGAAGAACCCCTTCAGTGTCATTGTTGTTCTTATACTGGCCCTGGCACTTCACAGTTATTATCTTTTGGTGATTTTGGAGTTTTTTTGGTTTCCAGGGTCTTCAAATGTTTTATTACTTCTCTTCCACTGCCTTACACCTTACATTATTTTTATCTTAAAGAAGATGTTTCTTTTCCTTTTGCAGTGTCATGGGCTAGGGCTTTCCCTTGGGCATTAGAGTTGTTAATTTTGGTACTGTTTCAGGCTTTATGGTTTGAATTTCCTATATCAAGTGATCCCACAGTTTGTCATATCAGAAGTACCTAAATTGCATTGTTTAGATAGCATGGGTCTGTGATAAAGGCAGAAATAGTCTCATCAAGTTGTTGATTCTGTTTGTGAAATATCACTGTCTGGTAATGATTTAGAATCATTACATATACTTTCAGTGTTTCCTGAGATTGAATGCATTTTTTTCTCGGGTGAGCACAGTCAAGGACACCAATCTTAAACATGTTAAATGATGCTTGGATATACTTAGGATTAACATCAGAAGCTATTTTCAGTTGTTTATTAGTGGGAGGTTGAGTTTACAGTACCCATATATGACTTAAAAAATCTGTATTCTACCTTCATTCAGAAGAGTTTACAGTGGGTTAATAATAAACTGTGAGAGACAAGGTGGCCTTCAGTAATACCTTCAATGTGGCAAAAATGACTTGGTTCATCACATAATAAATTACTGTATTATAAAACCTGTGATGTACCTTCTGTTACAAAGACCACTCTTTATTAAGCAGCATCTTTTTAGAAAAAAGAAATACTATAATAAATGTAGTTTCCATAGGCTCTCTAACCATTAGTAGGTATCCCCAACATTTATCCCCAGTGTCATACCGCTTCAACTTCAGTATCACAAAGTTTGAGTTGTAAGCTTTCTTCTCATTCACAGTATAATTTTTTGTTATCTCTTTGGCCACTGATGGTTGCATTGGCGGCCTTTATCAAGATGCTTTTTGCTTTTCTTCCTCCATGCTCATGTTCTTTTTTTTTTTTTTTTTTTTTTTTTTCATGCTCATGTTCTTGACCTCTTGTACCCTTCTGGGATGGACAGCATAATTTTAAGGCATATTGAAAATTACCGGATGCCTGCATTTCCTCTTTGGTTAAGCCCTGAATTTTACTTTTTCCATAATTGCATTATGTATCTGTGGAAATTAAACAGCTGTTCTGGAAAGTCACCTGGAACTTTGGACAGAGAAATGTCCCAGTGGATCCGTCAGTCCCATTGACCTGTCCTGACTTTGAGCATTTTATGATGTACCCAAAAGATTTGGCATTTGTTGCTTATTTTAATTGTACAGCTTAGCCATGTGAAAGACAACCTTCTGTCCACACAATAATGTTTAGTTTTAGTTCTGTATCATGGTCTAATCTTTTTGAAGACATTTGTTGGGACAGTAGGTATTCAAGTTAAGTGCACGTTCAACTGCCTGGTACCACCAATGCAATTATATGTCACTAGGAACTGAAACCTTTGATGCCTGGTTAAGTTTATACCTTCACAGGCAGGCACAACTGCTTGTCAGCTTAGACCACTGCCTGGTGGGTAGTGGATTTCTTTTGAGAGTGATTGGAGAGGCACCTCAACATCAGGAGAAGAAACACTGGGATCAGCCTTAGGTAAATTCAGTGCTGTCTGCTCTGATCAGACATAACACCATACTCCAGGAAAGACCTCTTCTGCTGATTTTCCTGGGGAATTATGAATAATTGTAGGGAAGGTTTCCTTAACCTGAGCTGACTCTGAAGCAGTCTTCTGCTGACGGGTAGCCAGTCCTGGCTAGCATTAGTTATTAAAAAACAATGTCTATTCTTTTATTTGAAAAAATTAAATGAAATTTAAACAGTATGGTAAAATATCCATAACATAAAATTTACCATCTTAGCCATTTAACTATATAGTTTGGTGTTAAGTACATTCACACTGTTGTGAAATCTACCTCCAGAACTCTTTGCATCTTGCAGAAGTGAAATTCCATACCCATTAAGCAACAACTCCTTTTTCTTCCTTCCCCTAGCCCCTGGCGTCCACCATCCTACTTTCTGTCTGTATGATTTTGATTACTAACCATGAATTATTTTGTTCCATGTGCCAATTAATAGTTAATGTGCAAATGTCCTTTCTCTAATATCTGTTTATTTGGCTCAGAAAGTGTTCTGATTTTTCCTTCTGCAGTATTACTGTGTTTTGCAAAATTAATAGGTTCCTTAAAGTGCCATGTATCAATTTTTAATATTTAATTGTATTGAATGAAATCATCCAGAATGAAGACATTTTAATAAATAAATACAAATTTATATAAAATATATGAAATGAAATAAAAATATTTAAAAGTTAGCTTTAATAGAATGTGTTCTGTAAACTCCTCTACTAAATTAACCCCCATTTATAGAAAATATGAGTAATCATGATGAATGAAGAACAAAGGGAATAGAAATTTGAGACTGTTATGTTAATAGAATCAAGACAACCTTGTTGGTTACTTTCATTATGAAAGTCAGACAGATTGCAGATTTGAAAAAAAAAATTGGAGGGGGGAATTTTTTTGCTCTTTTTTCTAAGATATGTGATAGGTTTCTGAAGCTAAGTTTTAAATTCTTTGAGAAAGTTAAACACAGCAATTTTTTTCTCCACCAGATAACTTTGAAGGGAAAATGAAACCTATCTCCTCATCAAGTTCTTAAAACCAATTATGTCATGTATTAGAATCAAGGCTATGACCTGTGTCAGTAGTAATGTGAGCCTCTGGAGGTGTGTCCCAGGAGCAGGGGTCTACTTCAGGTTCAGAGGCACAGGGGGAGTCCTTTGGTTTCTACAGCTTTAGTGGACGGTCATGGTTTGCTCAGCCTACACCCAGCTCCTATTGTAACCATATGTGACCAAGTGTAGAGAATATCTTTGAAAATAAGAAGTTACTCCTGGGAATATAGCCCAAAGAATTAAAAGCAGGAACTTGAAGGGGTATTTGTACCTGCTGTTCATAGTAGCATTATTCCCAGTAGCCAAGGTGGAAACAACCATGTGTCCACTGATAGATGAATGGCCAACAAATGTGCTCTGTGCATACAATGGAATATTATTTAGTCTTAAAACAGAAGGAAATTCTGACACCTGCTACAACATAGATGAACCTAGAGGACATTATGCTGGGTGAAAGAAGCCGTCACAAAAGGACAACTACTGTATGATTCCAATTATATGAGGTTCCTAGAGTTGTCATCATAGAGACAGAAAGTTGGGGCCTAGGGGGAGAGGGGACTCTGGGGTATAAGGTTTCAGAGTTTCAGTTTTGCAAGATGAAAACAGTTCTGTGGGTGAATGGCGGTGATGGTTGCCTGACAATTTCAATATACTTCATGACACAAAACTGTATGTTTAAAAATTTTTTAATTAAACTTCTAAAAATTCAAAAAATTAATCATTAAAAAAACCCCAAGAAGTTAGGGACATTATTTGAATGAGATAAAAATACAGTGCTCCTTACCAATTAAAACTAAAAGCAGGAAAACCACCTCATTCAGGAAATTATAGAAGAGTAAAAGATGAGTTTTTTTTTTTTAAAGCCTATTTTGCTTTCACGTATGTGTAATAATTCTGATTGTGTCAGCCCTAGTCATCAATGTAAGACCCACTTCTCTCATTTCCTGCTGTTCCTGGATAAACCTGCTGTTTAGCTGGCCTGGGAGGCCCCTTTCATCTGGCCCCGTGACCCGCCCCCTCAGACCATCCTGTGCAGCTCCTGCATGACAAGCTACGGTGGCCTCTCGACACTCCCCAAACCCTGCCTCCCTTCAGTTACAGGACATTTATGTCTCTTCTTCCCTCTGTCTAGAAAACATTGTAATCCTCTTTTCTAAGACTGAGGTATGTTATTCTTCTCTGAAGTTAGAGTCCAGGTTCCTATTACTCCTTATCTTTTGGTTGTTTTCTTTGACCCCTGACCCTTCCTCTTGCTATAAGAACCCCAGCCCTCCCCTCACCCACCCCATTCCCTCGCCTACCCAGGCTTGCTCTCCTGCACTGCCCTCTCTCCTTGCTCTCTCTTCTGTTGCACTCCTTTCACGATCTGAAATTCAGTTTCACTGATTCTTTGTCTTTGCCCCTCTGGAGCATAGGGTCCCTGAGGCAGGGGTCTGGGTAGGTGAATCCACTCCTGCCTCTAGAACCAGGCTTGGTCAACAGCAGATGTTTAGTAGGGATTTACAGAATAAGCTAATGAACAGATGAAATGAGCCTTGATTCCTGCAGGCTTACTACTCTGTGTCTACTGTCTGGTTTCCAGAGGTGGGTTTCGTGGATCCAGTGGGTCTTTGTCAGTTTGTGATGCCTTTTATAGTCAATAGAGGTCTGTGAATACCTGGTGGTTTGTGATCATCAGGCCAGGAGTCATGTCGATACCCAAGAATTGCTCTGGCTTTGTCATCTTGAGATGCCAGCTGGATTCTTTTTAATGGGCTTTGTTATTTTAAAAAATATTTTCCGCACATCCTCAGACAGATTGTATGCCTAGCCCAGTGGTCTCTAGAATATCATTAGGATAATTATTCAAGGCTGTAGGGCTACTTTGTTGTCTGCCTTTCACTTATTTTATTTTATTATTATTATTTTTAAGGATTTTATTTATTTATTTGACAGACAGAGATTACAAGTAGGCAGAGAGGCAGGCAGAGAGAGAGAGAGGAGGAAGCAGGCCCCCTGCTGAGCAGAGAGCCCGATGCAGGGCTTGATCCCAGGACCTGAGCCGAAGGCAGAGGCTTTAACCCACTGAGCCACTCAGGCGCCCCTGCCTTTCACTTATTTTAAAGATTGCTTTTTTATATTTGTGTTGGGAGAAAACTGTTAAAAAGTCCAATGGTATCATCTCTCTGAGCCCTGGTTGGCTTCAGCACTTTCTGGATCACACTGCTGAGGGGGAGGTCACATGTGCAGTTCATAGGGTTACATCACTTTACAAATGGCATCTTAAATGCTTAAGAACAAGATGAAGAAAGAGCTGGCAATTACTTTTATGATATCAAGTAATTACAGGTGGCAAGCAAAGTCTTAGGCCTTTCTCTCCTGACACGTTATAACTCTTGATGTATTATTTTAAGATGGGCATATTACCATAAATGTAGACACGTATCTACCAATCTTGGCTTGGCTTCCCCCTGTGGACTTGATGTTCCCCGTTCTCTTGGCTGGTGCCTGGAAACAATTTCATCCAGCCCTGGTGGGTGAAAACAGAGTTGACAGATTTGCATTTGAATGCCCTTCAGTGGCCTTTTTGAGGTCTCTTTTCTTCCATCAAAACTGGAAGACTATGACTAGGGGTCCCAGAAAAGCTGGGGTGTCAGGAAAGTTGGGGTGGGGTGTCAGGAAAGGGCTGTGGGCTTTTGCTGTCAGGTGTGACTCAGATGAGGGAGTCCCCCTGAGGCCACAGAGCACCTGACCAACCCCTGGCCACACTTGCTTAGACCTTGTCTTGGGAGACAGTGACTCAGGGCAGAGGGAGAACAGCAGTGGCAGCAAGCATCTGCAGCATGGTGGGCTTCCCTGGCAGTAAGTACTGCGATGGCACAAGAGTGTGCCTACGTCCAGCTCTAGGAGTGCCATCTGTTGTCCAGAGCCAGCACTGAATCCCCTCCTTCCCTGGGGAGGACTTTGTGCTTGGCTTTGTAGCCCTCAGGATTTCCTTTTGCCTTGCTAGGGATTTTGTAAGCCATCCAGCATTCTTTAGGCAAGTTACATTTCCACTTTGCTCAGCCAACCTGCGTTCTTTTGCTTGCAAACAAAAACCCAGAATAATACCAGGTTGGAGTAAGAAGTGGACGCAGTGAGTCCACAATCTGGGCAACGGAGGCAGGGCATCTGGGTCTGAGGATTCACCCAGGTGGGGGAAGAAGGCTGGGCAGTTCAGCCGAGATCGAGTGATGATGAGTTTCCGACAGTTCGTGGGAGGCAGAGGGGTGCCAGGTACTGAGATTATTTCCTCTGATCACCCAAAGCAAGAAGTGAACCTGAAGGCCCTGAAGGGAGATGGAAGAGGAAGAGGTATCTGAGGAAGTCAGGGACTGGGGGAGAAAGGAGCTGGCTGCTTCTCATGGTTTGTCAGTTTAGGGAACACGGAGGATGAGCCTAAGGTCTTCAACTTTCTGTTTTTGCCATGGCCTGATCATGAAGAATTGTCTATGATTGCACTGAAAGGGGCAGTGGGTCAAAGTGTGACCCCTCTGGTTGCTGATCCCACCAGCAGGTCTGTTCACAGCCTTGTCTGGCTCTTGATTGAGGAAGACTGTGATGGAATATGGTGGAAGGTTTGGAAGACAGACCACAGCAGGTCCTGGTCCCCCTCACTTGAACACCGCATCTGGGAAGTCAGTTTCCTCATGCTTATATCACCACCCCTTATATCCAGACTTGAGTCAGAGCCCAGCAAGCAAGGTGGGTTAGTGTAGCTGTTATTACAAAGTCCACAAGGAGAAAGCTTACATACCAACTGAACTTGGATTTTGCTGATTTACATAGATGCAAATTTAGCTAATGTATGCATAAGTGGAAGCCAAGGGTGCTAAAGGAAGGAGGGACAGACATAATTTTAGGTTACACCAAATTTATCAGTGTGGGTGTACTTCCTTCAAAAAGAGCTTAAATCCCACATTGATCTTTAATCCATTGACTCTTTTATCTTTCCATGTCCTTTGTTCCCTCATATCCTCACTTCCTTCCTTACCCATCCTAATTTCTTCCAACTTGCTTTCTGAGGTCAATCATTTTCATACCTCCATTGTTTGCCCCTTTATCTCCCTTCCTCTTCTCTTACTTCATTATACATTTTTGGCAAAACCCCAACCCCATTGGATCCAACTCTTTGCTTACTCCATGCGTGAATCTGCCCAGCTGTATGTGGCTGGTACAAAACATGAGACCATGCTAGGTGGTCTAAATGTTCACATATGTGGTAGACCCTCTCCCAGACACTGCTGGGGGATGTAGCAGGGTAGACAAAAATCCCTGCCCTCATGGAGCATACATGTTAGTGCAGGATAGACAATAAACATGAAAATTAGGTAAAATGCATAGTGATAAGTGTTAAGAAGAAGAAATAAAGCCAGGGGAGAGGGTCTGAGGGTGACGGGGAGGGGATTAGGAAGGCCTCATTGATGAGGTGATTTTTTCAGTGGAGACCTGAAGCAGTGAAGGAATGAGCTAGGTGGATATCTGGGAAAGGCATTTCAGCCAGTGAACAGAGCAAGTGCAAAGGCTCTGAGGCTGGAACCTCCTTGGTGTGTGCAAAGGACATTGTGACTATAGTGGAGTGAAGAAGAGGGAGAACAGTAGGAAATGATGATGGAACAGAGATCCTGATCATCTGGGGCCTTAGAAGTCGTTGGGAGGATTTCGGCTTTTTCTAGAATGAAATGGGAGCTACTGGAAGTCTGAGCAGAGAAGCATGACTTGACTTAGGTTCTAACAGGATCATTCTGGTGGCTCTATTGTGAATGCTTTGAAGGAGGGGAAGCAGAGGGACCAGTCAGGAGGCTATTTCAGTGATCCAATGAGAGACGACGGTGGCTTGGGCTTGAGGAAAAGTAGTTGTATTTTGCATCTATTTTATATAAGGTGCATTGCTTTTCCTCAATTTTATAGTTAAGCTCTAAACTATTCTAAAAGAGGAATCAGGAGGAAACTGAAGGAGAGATAGACATTAACCGAGATCCTGCACTTGAACTAGGAGTGCTTTGGGTTGCAGAAGGATCATGGCATGATGTGTGGAGCAAAGCTGTCTGTGTTTGTGTTTGGAAGTGTGAGGTGGGATGAAGGGAGGTTGTTGATGTTGGGTGGTCCCACAGGTGGACTCTAGAGGGCGTTTACTTCCCATGGATGATTTCTCTGTTGGTTGGGCCCCTCCTTCTTGGGACCAGTACCATGCTAAGAACTCATATTGGTCAGGTTGTTTTCAGTTGCAAGTATAGGTATCTTCAACTCCAAATGGCTGAAGCAGAAGGAAAATTTGTTATTTCACAGAGTAAGAAGTCTAGTAGAAGGAAGTTCTATTTGTTCCCTAGGGCTGCCTTAACGAAGTATCACTAACTGGGTGGCTTAAAACAACACAGATTTATTCTCTCACAGTCCTGGGGCTAGAAGTCTGAAATTGAGGTGCGAGAAAGCTGTGCTCCCTGAGACTCTGGAGAGAACCCTTCCTTGTATCCTCCCTATTTCTGATGCTGGCCGTCAGTCCTTGGTGTTCCTTGGCTTGCAGCTGCGTCAGTCCAGTCTCGGCCTCCATCTTCACGTGGCCTTCTCTGTGTGTGTCTTCACATTGTCTTTCTTTTCTGTGTGTTCGCAATGAAATTTCCCCTTTTTTCAAGGACACCAGTTGTATTGGATTAGAGCCCAACCCGATGACTTCATTTTAACCTGTTTAAATCTGCAAAGGCCCTCTTTCCAAATAAGGTCATATTCTAAGGTATTGGGTTGAGGACTTCAATCTATCTTTTTTGGAGAATACAGTGCAACCCATAATAGAAGATTTCTAGGTTGTTAATTTAGTGCCTGAGTGACATCATGAAGGACCCAGGTTCCTTCCACTTTTCTTTTCTGCTGTTAAGAATGTCATGGCTTGTCTTCAGGCTAGATGGCTGCTGTAGCTCTAGGCATTGCAGTCAGAGACGACAGTGTCCAACAGGAGAAGAATTGCTCATTTCTGTGTCTCTTCTTATTGGCAAAGAAATCTTTCCCAGGAGTCTTCCATTAGATTTCCCCTCATGTCTCATTTGTCACGTGCTCATCCCTAATCAGTCACAGGCAAGGGGAGTGGGCTACTTAGTAACCCTTCCCTGGAGCTGGAGGTAGAGGTACTTGAGCTTGAGTCACATGGGAAAAGGATGAACAAACCTGGGGATTCTCCCTGTGAAGAAGGAAACGTGGCTGTTCGGTAGGTTGTCTACTGGGTCTACAACCCTGTGTTCAGGGGATGTTTTCTGGCCAGACCATGTGTCTCTGATTCCAACTCCTCTTATAAAGATTATAATCAGTGCTCCAAAGCAGTGGATCCCCCATTGTCAAATTTTGTCATCCAGTAAAAGTTCAAGAATATTTTGGTGTCCAATATAAGGCTGCTAACTTTGTTTTTTCAGAGTGAAACTGTGGTCTTCTTTCACATCATTTCATTACATTAAAAAAGGATATTTTAATAAGAAAGTTATAGAGGACCTTCAGGTTAAAGATTAATTTTAATTTTAAGGATAGTTCTTTACATGTAATACATTATCTTGTTGGAAGAGTAGACAGTGTACATTCATTCATTCATTCATCCCATTGGCTACAGATACTTATTGGTGCTTATTTTTCTCATTTCCTCTGGACCAGGAAAACTTAAACTCTGGCCTTAGTGTGGTGATAACCATGCCTCAGAACTTAACTACCACTAAGGTGCAGTTAAAGTTCCTTCTCCATGATGCCTTGCGATGTGCTTACCACATTCTTTGTAGGGGCACCTCTGGTGGACTGAGGCTGCCAGAGGTTTAACTCCTCTCCTACTTAACATAAATAAGCCTTCAGCCTTTAAAAGAATTTTGGCATTTCATTGCTGAAAGAGATTAAGTATTTTCCAAACTTAGACACCTAATGTGGGTCATTTATAGACGTTGAAGAAGTACACTTCTTTATCCTTTACTGCTATTCTGTTGCTAAAGCATCCCTTTTATTCATGGTGAAATAAAAACACCTGAATATTTTTCAGAGCAAGGAGGGATATAAATAAAATAGTGAAGTACAAACCAATAATCATAATACCCTGGAAGCTCAGTTTTCCATTTTAGGTTTGGAACTCATGAGCCACATTTACAAAGTCTAACCCAGTATTACCATGAAACCCATCCCATTTTAGTTAGGTGAAAACCCATACTCTTAAAGACCCTAATGCAGAAATCACTTCCCAGTATTTAGGATTGTAACCTAAGGATTGAAACCAGAGTTTGGTTGGCTCAAACATTCCCATGAAAGCCCATCCTCTTTTTTTTTTTTTTTTTTTTAAAAAAAAACCAGGGGGTAACTGCACTAGTGTGGGCTTTGGTTGAAGGTACAAAGTCACAATTTTTGGGTCACATATGGTCCAATTTGGCTAGTAGCATACAGTCCAATGTAATGCATCTTCTGCAGTTTCCAAGTCATGCATGGAGAGTCCTGGGACCCTGGCATAGCACAACTGAAGAGGTAGAAAACAGACCCACATGTTGTCCTGTTTCTCATTGCTTGGGCCCTCTGTGGTCTGCTGGTGGCCCTTTGCTGACGAATGAGTGGTATTTCCTTTCTTTTTACTCCCAAAGAGAGCACAGAGCTGCAGTCTGCCCAAGTGAGAGGTTCCCTTGCTATAGGGGAGAAATGCCAGCCTCTTGTTTTTTTACTGGGGTGTCAGATCAGCTCATTTGAAAAGGGGGGATTCCATGGTGAAGATGACCATAGATGGGGGGAGACAGAATCCCTGCCACAGTCCCTTTGGAATGGACCATCTGGACCTGGGATACAAGAGGCTCAATGGTGACCATGAGGGACCTTTCCCCAGATTTTCTGGGCTGCGTAAACTGCTTGGGATTCTTATAGTCCATGGTGAAATTGAAATTCTTGCAAGGGGGACAGAGGAGACTTGGAAGGATTTCATGCAGAAAAACTGAAAGAGGTATTTCTTGTCCCTGAGTCTAGTCCAGCAATTATGTCCCTAGTCACTCCTTCAGCTACTGCTTCTCCTTCCCCCACTGGTAACCACTGCATTAGCAGTCCAGAGCACCTCTTTCTGGTATTGATGTCTGATATATTTAAAGTGAGTACTGCTTACTGCAACCAAAATGTGCAGTTTTTAAGAGATGAGAAAAACAAATTTGGTGGAAACATTTTTGGAGAGTTGAAGTTTGGTGTGCTACGGATTCGCGATCAGATAGCTATGATACACCCAAAGAGAATGGAGGTCTTTTTAGACACAACTCGTGCTTCCTGCCTGAGCAGCCTTGGGTGTGTCTCTGAGCCTCCATTTCTGCAACTGTGCAGTGCTGATAAGGAGCCTATCTGCAGGAAATCAACAGTCAGAGAGAATTAACTGAAATGGTCTGTATACAGTACACAGAACATGTACTCAATGCATGTTAATCTTGCCTTGCTCCTATCAAGGTCAGAGTAGCATGGAAGGCTCTGCTGTCTTTGGATGGTGAATACATAAGTGAATTTCATTTGGATAGTTGACAATCTTGGCTGTAATCTTGGTCCTTCTATTTAATACCTTTTATTCTTTTTGTGTGTATGTGGAGTTTATGTATTTTTAGTGGAGTTTATGTATAAGTATTTCGATCTGAGAATTGCTTTTAATTCTTGGAAAGACCTTGGATTTTGTAGGTTTTAAAATCTGGTAGGGGTAAATCCTCTGGGCGGTCTCTCCTCTTTTGTTAAAACAATATAAATCCTTACTTGCTATTATAGTATATGCCGAAAGTTTTCAAAATCTCAGTGTGGTTTTGATTTGAATCTCCCTGATGGCTAATGTGATGAACATTTTTTCATGTGTTTGCTAGCCATTTTTATATGATCTTTGGAGAACTGTCTGTTCATGTCTTCTGCCCATTTTTTGACATGATTATCTATTTTTTGGGTGTTGAGTTTGGGAAGTTCTTTATAGATCTTGGATATCAGCCCTTTGTCTGTAGTGTCATTTGTGAATATCTTCTCCCATTCTGTGGGGTGGCTTTTTGTTCACTTACTTGTGGAGCATAAGGAATAACACAGAGGACATTGGGAGAAGGAGAGGAGAAGTGAATTGGGGGAAATTGGAGGGGGAGATGAAGCATGAGAGACTGTAGACTCTGAGAAACAAACTGAAGGTTTTAGAGTGGAGGGAGGAGGGGGATGGGTGAGCCTGGTGGTGGATATTAGGGAGGGCATGTATTGCATGAAGCACTGGATGTAGTGCATAAAAAATGAATTTTGGAACATTGAGAAAAGAAAATTAAACCAAACTAAACAAAAAATTCTAGAAAAAGAAAAAAAGTTTTCAGAATCAAAACTGAAGCTTAAGCATTGGTTTGGCTAACTTAATCTGGTCAGCCCATTTGTCAAAGTGAGATTTTAGTTTTAGGTTAGAAGATGATGCTGTTTGGCACATCAGTGACCAACAGTCAGTCTGTGATTGCATATTCTCTTAGAAGTTGCTAGAACAGCCGGTGTTGGAGCTACTAAAACAAGTGTGTGGGATGCATCGGTTTTGTGTGACTGCCAGCAGGAAGGTATGACCATGTTTTCTGCCTACGATTCTGAATAGATGCCTAAATCGTCAAGAGAATTTTTTTTTTTTCGTAGCGTATCTGGGCTGTGAATACCGCAAGTTAGAAACCACTGTCTCCTTCTTGCATAACTACATTTTATCCTTGCAGAATATATTAAAATGTACTTGAAAGTTTTAGTAAACACAGATTACTTCTTGAGCTTTTTGTTTACCAGTGATATTTTCTGAAGAAAATATTTTCCCTTGATCACAGCGTAGTGAAAAGAATTTAGAACCGCACTCCTTAATATGGGATAAACATTAAAAATGAACATTTCATACAACCATTTGATCTCCTGGCCCTCCGTATTCCTATGTTCAGTTCTCCCCAGGTGGGCCCTGCTTTTTTTCTTTCAGATTCCAGACCTCTGAACCAGGAGTCTTCTTGATCTCCTAGGCTCTAGTGAAGGTAGAAGATGCTATACTTCACAATGGCCTACTTTCCAGGTAGTAAACACTTCTAATGTGAAATTCCGAATTATTTTAAATTTCATGGTTAGTTTCAAAGTTTGGAGTGTCTGTGAGGAGTCCTGGTAAAAAAAGATAGGAGGCATTTAAAGTATGTTTGTTGTATGAATCATTGGTAGACAAAATTGCCTGCTCCCTTCCCCAGCTAACTCCCTGTCTCAAGGAGAGCCATGCATAAGGAATTTGCAAAGGCAAGAATGATAGAGAGCCATTGTAGAGGAGAGGAAAACTTGGAAGAAAGTATGGCACAACCACACTGGGGCATCCATTTCTCCACCTATGGTTGTAGATACTAAGAGGAAGAATGAAGCAACATGCTTCTCTCTTTTCTTCTCTGTTCTTTATCGATGATAAAGGCCTGTTGAGGGAGCTGTTTTGGAGATGAGTCTATATGTGAGCTCTGAATAGAAGCTGGACAGGATCTAGGACAGGGCCCAGAGGAAAGGCTGCAGGAGGTATTTGGCCAGAGCCTGCTCTGGGTTTGTGGCCAAACCCTGTCAGATCCCACAGGCCTCGGTTACAATATTTTTATTGTGTCCCCAAATGAAAGTCCTAGAAAGTCCAGTGTACTCTCTCAGGTAGGATTTCAAATAGCATTATAAAACACTAAATGTAGTCTAAAAAAAAAAGGAAAGTAATTTTCAATAAAATAATATGTATTTTGATGCTTAGGCAAGTCTCCCACTAAGATATGTAATGAATGACCAGATACTTGCACCTCTGCCTACCATCACCATGGACATGACAGCTGCCTCTGCGGAATACTGTGCTGGAGTGGCCTTGTCATCAGGGCATGATTTCCCCAAATGAGGGCCAGCTCTGGGTAAAGGTCTGGACACACTAAAGTCCCCACAACTGGCCTGGTGGGTGCAGTGCTGGGTCACTTGGTGTCCATCAGAACAATGGAGAAACATCTTGGGTTTAAGCATGGAGGGGAGTTTTAGGCTGAGATTATTATATAAATAGGTGTTGCAGCCAAATTAACATCTCAAGGTTAGCACTGCTTATATTGAAGATGGCTACCATTCCTGGCCTGGCCATCGCTCCTCAAACTCCAGGAATGACATGGTCATATGATAACCCAGAGTCTGTCTCACAAGAGCCTTAAGATCTTCTGCTGTAGAGCGAGGCTCAGGGAACTTGTTTAGTCCTGTTACTTGGTATGAGAAGATTGCTCAAGACTGATTCTGAAGTCTTCTTCTGGAATAAAAATGTATGTTCTGGAGCACCTCCTCTCCACTGAGGTGCCTTCAGCATATCTGAGTGTTGGAGGCATGAACAGAAAGGGCAGCCCCAGCCAGGCCTCATATAACTGAGAGGGACCATCTATACCCAGGAACCTCATACTTCTTATGAATTTTCCCAGTGGGAGCCAATGTCTACAGAGGCTGTGTGGTAAAGTCCTCAGGGATAGGGCTGGAAGAGAGGGTCTGGCTTACTTGTAGGGCCGCCTCTCTTTAGTCAGGTGACTGAAAGAAAACTCTTTAGCCTTTTTGAGCTTCCATTTTCCTCAGATGCAGAATGGGCACAAATAAAGCTGCTATGCTTCAAAGTTCTTGTGAGATCTGAAATGAGGTGATGTAGTAAATGCTGTGTGAACTCTAAGGTAGAATTTCTGTTAGCCCATTGGAACTTAGTCAAATTGGTGAATATCTCTGGATGTCATTCTGTGTAAGACAGGGAGTGTGTATTTCTCATGTTTTTTTACTTTCTATATTTTGAGGGTTTGACATTGGGACCTTGCTGACCCTGGAAAGATGCCCCTCCCAGTGCTAGCTAACTCCTAGAGTTAGCAAATGGCTTGCCTGAAAGTATGCCTCTCAAGTTACAAACTAACCAATCCAGAGTGTGTGTCCCCCAAGCACCTGCTCTATTGGATTCCCACACCGTGGGCCACTCTCTACCTTTCTACCTGCTTTACCCATCCCAGGGTCAGTTACCAGACAACTAGGGACAGCCCCTACACCCGGAGCCCCTGAAATCTTTCAAAGTAGCTGTTCTTAAGTCTGTTTACTCTGACTCACCTGATCCTTCCCATGGAAACCACAGCAAAGACTCGCCCACGCATCCCCCTCTCCCCCCACCCCCCCACGACTGACCCCAGTGCTTCATTATGTGGCTCTGTGGTGTGGTGTGCCTCCTGTTTCTAGGCAACTGTGGGTCAAACTTCTTCCTTCATGGAGAGCATTTTGTGCCTGTATGTCTAACCAGACCTGATCAAAACAAATTCTGGGTACTCTTTAAACACAGTGTCTGTTCATGCCTGTCCAGAGGTTTTCAGTGAGGATTAAGGAGAAGAAAGCACATGATAGCACTTGGAAGTCTGAAGACTGGTACGATGATGATCATGCAGCTTTTCTAAAATGAGTTAGAAACAGAGCCAGGAGGAGAGGTTGAGAATGGATCTTGAGTTCATCTGGGGATTGTTAGAACTGAGACACCTGAGGCTCCTGTGGTGAACACCTGGGTTGTTCTTGGTAGGTCCTCTAGGTAAAGATTTGGGAATCTTTGCTTAGGGGGGATGGCTCAGGCTGTGGAAGTAGACATAATTACTTCGCATGATGAGAGGAACTCATGGCTGAGGACAGAACTCCAGAGAACTATGGTATTTTAAGGAAAACGAAGAGAAAATGAGAATAGGAGATGGGGAGAATGGTCTAAGAAGTCTGAGGAGAACAACAAGAGAGAAGTATCACAGGAACCAGAGGAGGGCATGACCAGCGTGCCCTACACCACGCAGAGGTCAGACCATTTAAGGACTGAAATGGTTCTAATTAGGTTTGGCGAAGAAAAGATCGAGGGCAAATTGTCTAGAGCAGTGGGAGCAGAAGCTGGATGGTGTGAGGGGGAATGAAGAGGGGGAGATGGGTGGGAAGTTGGGAGACAAGGAGGTGGGAGTGGAGGCTGGCTTGAGGGAGAGGCATGATGGAGTTTGTACAGATAGTTGAGAGAGGAGGATAATGAAGAAACCAGTGGAGAATCAGGGTCCAGAATGCACACTGACAGACTCGTTTCTGTTCACAGAGAGCTCTGCTTTTTCTCCCCCTTCGAACTCTTAAGTTGGGAATGTCATAGTTGTAGGTAAGTTTATGGAGATGGGAGAAACCTACCCCGAAACTCTAGGTGGTAGGTTATCCCAAACCTTACAGCTGCCTCTTTCAGGAAATCAAATCCTGTCAGGGATTGTTTTGAGAAATAAATGAGTTAATGTTTTTAGGAGACATAATGTCTGGCACAAAGGAAGGACTTTAAAAAAACGTAATTTCCCTAAAGTAAATCATGGTTTAAATAAGTATTTATGGGTTTGGCTTGGGATCTAACCTCAGCTGCTTATAGCATGGTTTCTTTGGAAAAATATGTTCCTAGTCCCAATAACTGACTCATAGCAGAGTTATAGAATGCAACTTGGGGGTATTGTCAGTGATAAACTATGGTACCTTTCCTTTAATTTGAAAATATTAAAGAGAAAGAAAAATACCACCAATAATCCTAGAACTTCCCTTGAATTTCACAAAGTAGAATTTCCTCTCTCTTTGCCTTCCACCCTATTATAAACTGTGTGAACTATAGCCTTCCTATGTCTATACTGAACAGCCATGTGCATGTGTGTGTGTGTACACACACACACACACACACACACACACCCTGCCCCTTTATGTGGACTTTTGCTACTTGAAGTTCTTGGGAGCTCATGCACTTACAGCCTCTTAACTGGACATGTGAGACGCTTTTGCTTTCCAGGTTGGGAAATCCTAGGGAAGACTCTAATAGATTTTTTAAAAAAGATTTTATTTATTTATTTGACAGAGATCACAAGCAGGCAGAGAGGCAGACAGAGAGAAGGGGAAGCAGGCTCCCTGCCGACCAGAGAGCCCGATGCAGGTCTTGATCCCAGGACCTTGAGATCATGACCTGAGCTGAAGGCAGAGGCTTTAACCCACTGAGCCACCTGGCGCCCCAGACTCTAATAGATTTATTTCATGTGACTGGGGGTGGGGGAGCATGTAGAAAGAGTACAATTGGAAGTTCCAAGTAGAGTCACATGAGATGAAGGAGAATTTTTAAGAAAAATAGAGTTTAAGGCAAATAAAACAACACATATCACTTGAGTAATATACATAGTTTTATGTAGTTATTTTTAATGGCTACATATTACTATATTGTATGAATGTAATCTATGTAACCATTTTCCTTTTGATAGAGCTTAGACTGCTTCTTAATTTTTTTTTCTATTTGAAACACAAAAATGTAATTTTCAAGTGTAGAGATCTGTAATGAAGTGAATTACAAAACAGCTTTGGCATATAGGCTTTCATCGTGGAACTAATCCTCTTACTATCTAGAATTCTAATTCTTTGTAATAAGACTTCTGGACTTGATTTACCATCAGAGGATGAGTTTTCTGAGGAAGTATAATTTGGCTCATTTTAGGGGCACTGTTTTTACATCTTTATTTTTGGGTTTCTTTACCATTTGAAACTGGCTTGTTATCTTTTGAGTGGGCACAAGGCCATTGTGCCAGATGGCTGTGACTCTAGGCATGCTGGGCAGGAATGTGTGACTCTCACTTGGGTAATAGCGGCTCGATTTCTCCTGGGAGTGGTGAGCCAAGAGGATGAGCATCTTTTCATTCGTTTAGAAGGACATGTGGCTGCTCTTTCAGCTCATCTTCCCTCTTTTTTTTTTTTTTTTTTTTTTTTGGTCAACCCTCACATTGAGACTGTAGTTTCTAATTTTGAAGGGTGTAGAGGTGCTTTATAAATCTGGATGGGATTTTTATGGAGTGGAGTCTCAAATGCTATAAAATGACACTACTGATGACCAGCATCAATGATTCCATTCACCAGGTTACCTCCTTCCTGAGGGAAGGGCTCACCGAGTCTATCTTCTCCGAGTACAAGAGCACCTAGAATGTAGGATGAGCTCAGGATATATTTGTTAAGTGAACGAGTCTGTGGTTTCTGTAGGGCTGATCCCTGGGCTGAGAGGTCTCAGTTATGGTGTACACTGTTATTGGCATTGGGCTTACTTTGTTGGGAGACCAACATGGGAAGCCTGAAAGAGTGGAGGTCTCCCCACCAAGAATCAGCATAGGAGGCTTAGCTTGAGTCCATGGGTTAGGGAGTGAGCCAGCCTGAGGGTTTGGACCCTTGAAATTTTACACAGAGGCCTGGGTTTTGGGCATGTGTTCATTTTTCTGAGGAGGGGATTCCATCTTTCATCCAGTGTCTCCATGGTCCTTAAAGAACTGAGGTTGCAAGACTAGTGGGCCTGCAGACACCTTCTGTTTTTGCTTCTCTGCTTTGGCATCCTGGTAAGGAAATTCTTGGGAATTACTTAGGAGTAAAGCTGTAAATTCTGTGTTTCGTGTCACCTGGGACTAAATTTCAGTGAGGAAGGAAGAGCAGAAAGTGGTACAAGTCTTGTTAGAAAACTGGGTTGTATCACTCAATTCTACCTCTGAAACTAATAGTATAGTATATGTTCATTCAATTGAATTTAAGTAAAAACATTTAATTAAAAAAAACAGGTGAAAATAGGAAAGAGAACTAGTTGATTTTTTTTCCCTAAGAATGTTTTAGACATACTTGTTTTTCTACTCCTATGTTGAGGACAGGCTCATGTTTCTCAAGCTTGCCTTCCCACGGAACCTTTTTTTAGTGCGATGTTAACTCAGATCTCATTGACCGATTAGAAAGTGTCCTGAAACCCAAAAGAGATTGGACCAATGGAACAAGGTGAGTATGTTCATCCTGATGGCATGGGGAATAGGAGGAGAAATGGGCTGCAAAGTGGGGGAGTGTGGAGAAATTAGGGGCTCCACCTGGATCCTGAAGAATTCTACTATTTAGAAGCCCAGGAGAGCAGACAGAGCCAGAAAGGAAAACCAACAAAGTTTGGCCAAATCAGGGGAAATGAAGAGGATGTTAAGGAGCATGTGATAGGAAAATATGACCAGAAGGAGAGCATGTATCCAGTTGGGTTGATGACATCTGAGAAGTTGAGCTAGAGAACAGATGCATCATTTGGATTCCACCATGTGGAGGGTGTTGGTGACCACTGCAGTACAGGTTTTGTGGAAGATGGGTGACAAAGTCAGATGGGGTGATGGAGGAGAGAGTGGAAATGTGGGAGCAGACATGGCTCTCTGGAGGTGTTATGCTGGCAAGGATAGAATAATAAGGATGTGCTGGAAGGGTGTGGGGCTCACATGCTGGAACATCCAGGAGAGACGGGGTGCTTGCTAACTGGCTGTTTTCAAGTTTTTATTCAGGAGGCAGGTAAAGGTGATGGGCTGGGGCTTGTCTTGAAGCCAAGACACTTTGTTAGTGGGGGTTGTGGAGAATGATTCAGAGGGACTAAGGTAGAACCACCATCTTCTAGAAGCTTGAGGGGGAGCATTTCGTTTTTGAAAGAGGGACACTTTCACTGTGATAGAATGGAATTGTGACCCTATTTTTTCCCTTTTATTTTTCCTTTTATCAGGTGATTGAAATGTTTGCAAGAGCCTTTCAATTCAATCTACAGGAATGCTTTTTTTTCCTCCAAGCTTGACATTATATCATACACATGGAATTTTAATTTCAATTTTTGCACTTTTTGCATCCAAGCTTGAATAATTAATTCTTATACTTCAGTGTATAGAATGCACCTCTCCCTGGTATAGCATATTAAATATTCCCATTTGGAAATATTTGGATTTAATAAATACGGACTTGATTAGGTCATTTTTGAAATCAGTCTCAGTTAAGTTCTTTTTTGAGTTGCAAAGCTTTTCTAATTAATTACTAAAAAAATGTGCATGTCAGGAAAGGAGGACTTATTTTTGTTTCTTTCTGTTTGTGGTTAGGTTTTTGTTTCTGTTTTCTGTGTTCATGGTCCTATGAATATGTGTAGAGTCCTGTAATCACCACCAAGATCAGATAGAGAACAGTTCCATTACCTTAAAAAAACCTCCCTTATCGCATGCTACCCCTTGATAGTCATTCCCCCTTCAACCCTTGCCAACTATTGATCTGTTTTCCATGCCCATAGTTTTGGCTTTTTGACAATGTCATGTACATGGAATCATATAGTATGTAATCCTTTGGGATTCACTTCTTTCATCCAGCACGGTGTCTTTGAGATTCATCCATACTGTTGTATGTGGATGATGTACTCTATCCATTGGAATTTTTCACCATTTGGATGTATTCACCTCACCTTGTTATTTATTTACCTACTAAAGGACATCTCAGTTTTGGCCTTTTTCATCTGGCCTCTTACGCTTAGCAATGTGTTGTAGCATGTAATAATACTTCATTCCATTTTATGGCTGCATAATATTCCATTGTAGAGATATACAATCTTTGTGTGTCCATTCATCACTGGATGAACATTTGAGTTTCCACTTTCTGGCTACCATGAATAATGCTTCTGGGAACATTCATGTGCAAGATTTAGAATGAACATATGTTTTCCATTCTCTTGGGTATGAGCCTAGGAGTGGAATGACTGGGTTGTGTGTAATTCTGTCTAATATTTTGAGGAACTGCCTGCTGTTTCCCAAAGTGGTTGCCTTGCTTTACGTTCCTACCAGAAGTGTTTTGGGCTCCAGTCTCTCCACATCCTCACCAACACTTACATTTTTCAGTTTTTTGATTATAGCTATGATTGTGAAGTGGTTGTTGTTGTGAAGTGGTATCTCATTGTGGTTTCGATTTGCTTTTCCTTGATGACTAAAGATGTTGAGAATGTTTTGTGTGCTTATTTGTTATCTGAGTATCTTCTTTGGGAAAATGTCTATTCGAGTACTTCACTCATTTTTCAATTGGGCTATTGTCTTTTTATTACTGAGTTCTTTTTTTTTTTTTTTTAGTTCTAAGAGTTCACTTTATAGTCTGAAGACTAGGTTCTTATCAGATATATGCTTTGCAAATATTTTCTCTAATTCTGTGCACTGTCTTGTCACTTTCTTAATGGTATCCATTGAAGAACAGAAGTTTCTAATTTTGATGAGATCCAATTCATCTGTTTTTTAATTTGGTTGCTTGTACTTTTGGTGTCACATATAAGAAACCATTCCATTTAATCCAAGATCATGAAGATTTTCATCTTTGTTTTCTTCTAGGAGTTTTATAGTTTCAGCTCTTATATTTGGGGCTTGGATCCATTTTAACTTAAGTTTTGATTATGGTGTTAGACAGGTTCAGTTTTAATTCTTTTGCATATGATTATCTACTTATCCCAGCATTGTTTATTGAAAAGACTATTTTCCACATTGAATTTTTTTGGCATTCCTGTTGAAATCAGTTTACCATAAATATAAGTTTCATTTTGGACTTTTACTTCTTTTCCATTGATTTGTATATCTGCCCTTATGCCAGAACCATCCTGTTAATTACTGTAGCTTTATAGTAAGTTTTGAAAGCAGAAAATGGGAATCGTGCTATTCTGGTCCCTAGCATTTCTTTTTTCTTTCTTTTTTTTTTTTTAGCATTTCTATATAAATTATAGAATCCATGCTGTCCACTTTTATAGAAAATTTGAGATTATGTTGAATTTGTAGATTAATTTGGGGAATATTGCCATCTAGACAATATTAAATCCTTTAGTCCAGAAACCTGGTATATCTTTCCATTTATTTGAGTTTTCTTTAATTTGTCTTAATTTGTATAAAACAATAAACTATTAATTTATTACATATGATATATAATTAATTATAACAGATTAATTATAAATTTATCAATTATATACTTATAATTATTATATGTATAAATATTATATGTATATAATATATAATATATGTATATGTATTATATATAATAAATTTATTGTGTAAAACAAAAAATGATGTTTTGTAGTTTTCAGCATGTAAATCTTGTATCTTTTTTGTTAAGTTTATTCCTATTTTATTTTTTATGTTATTGTAAATGGAGTTTTCTTAAACTTATTTTTGAATTGTTTATTATACATTTACAGAAATATTATCAATTTTTAATATCCATTTTGTATCTTGAAACCTGGCTGACCTTATTTATTAGGTCTAATGGTATCTTTGTGGGTTCCTTCAGATTTTGTATCTAGAAGATCATGTCATCTGCAAACAGGGTTTTACTTTTTATTTCATTTTCCTGCCAAATTGTCCTGGCTAGAACTGCCAGTACAGTGTTGAATAAAAGAAAGCAGGTGATGAGAGCAGGTATTCTTGTTTTTTTCTTAATCTTAAGGCAGAAATCTTTCAGTAAGCAGTATGTTCTTTGTAGATGCCCTTTATTGGGTTGAAGATATTTCTTTTTATTTTGGAGTAGTTTTTCTATTCCTTTTTATTTGAGGTTTATTTTTTTATAATCATGGAAGGGTGTTGGGAGTTTTTAAGTGTTTTTATTGTGTCTATTGAGACAACCATATGGTTTGCTCTCCCTGTTTTCTATTGATATTTTCTACTGTATTGACTAATTTTTATGTGTTAAATCAACTTTGCATTCCCAGGATAAATTCCTGTTGGTCATGCTGTGCAATACTTCTTGTAAGTTGCTAGATATAGTGTCCTAATATTTTGTTAAGAGCGTTTAGGTATTATTTATAAGAAATATTGTTCTGTAGTTTTCTTGTGGTAGTTTTGTGAATTTTGGTATCAGAGTAATACTACTTTTACAGAATGAGTTGGAAATTATTCCCTCTCCTGTTTTTGGGAGTTTGTTAAGGATAGGTGTTAATTCATTCCTCTTTAAAGTTTAGTAGAAGTCTCCAGTGAAGCCATCTAGTCCTGGGGCCTTTTTTTTTTTTTTTTAATTGAGTCAATCTCTTCTCTTATTATAGGTCTATTCAATTCAAAGTCTCAATTTTCATTCATAGGAATTTGTCCATTTTATCTATGTTAATTTGCTGGTATTCAGTTCATAGTATTTCCTTATAATTCTCTCGTTGCTGTAATATTGATAGTAATATCCTCACTTTCATTCCTGATATTAGTAATTTGAATCCTCTCTCTCCTTCCCTTTCTCTTTTTCTGTCTATCCCTTGCCCTCCTTCTCTCCCTCCCTCATCCTCTCTGTTAAGTCAATATAGCCAAAGGTTTGTCAATTTTAAAATTTGTTCTTCTTAAAGAACCAACTTCTGGTTTTAGTGATTTTCTCTATTTTAAAACTTTCTCTTTTATTTTTACTCTAATCTTTACTATTTATTTTGTTCTGTTTGCTTTATCTTTATCTTCTTTTTCTAGTTTCTTAAAATAGACTTGAGATTTTCTTTTTAAATATAGCCACTTACAGCTATAATTTTCCCTCTGAACACTGATTTTGCTACGTCTCCTCAATTTTGGTATGCTGTGTTTTTGTTTTCATCCATGTAAAAGTATTTTCCAATTTCTATTGTGACTTCTTATTTGACACACTGGTTATTTAGTGGTGGGATGTTTAGTATCTGCATATTTGTGAATTTTACAGATTTCCTTCCATTATTGATTTCTAATTTCATTTCATTGTGGTCAAAGAACATACTCTGTATGGTTTCAGTTGTTTCAAAATTATTATTGTTTTATGGCCTGGCTTAGGATTTATACTGAGAATGTTCCATGTGTCCTTCAGAAGAATATATATTCAGCTGCTGACGAGTGGATTGTCCTATAGATGTCTATTAGGTTGAGTTGGTTTATATATTGTTTGAATTTTGTATTTCCTTATAAAACTTTTGTCTAGATATTCTGTCCCTTTTGAAAGTGGGTTATTGAACTCTGGAACTATTATTGTTGAATTGTCTATTTCTGTATTAAATTCTCGCTGTTTTTGCTCAGGTATTTTGGGGCTCTGTTGTTAGGTGTGCATATATTTATAATAGTTATATTTTCTAGTTAGAGTGATATTTTTATCATTAATTTTTAAAAAGATTTTATTTATTTATTTGACAGATAGAGATCACAAGTAGGCAATGAGGCAGGCAGAGAGAGAGGGGGAAGCAGGCTCCCCATTGAGCAGAGAGCCCCATGTGGAGCTCGATCCCAAGACCCTGAGATCATGACCCGAGCTGAAGGCAGAGGCTTTAACCCACTCAGCCACCCAGGCACCCCTATTTTTATCATTATTAAACCTCCAGTAATATTTTATATTATCTCCAGTAATATTTTTTAATCTCAAAATCTATTTTGTTTGATGTTAGTATAGCTATTTCAGCTCTCTTTTGGTTACTGTCTGCATAGTGTATTTTTTTCCATTCTTTTACTCTCAGTCTATGTGTATGTTTGACTGTAAAGTGTTTGCCTTGTAGACAGCATATAGTCAGATCATGCAAAAAATCCATTCTGTAAATTTCTGCCTTTTAAAATTTGAGTAACACTGAATATCAGTGTTTAATCCATTGACATTTAATATAATTACCAGTGAGGTAGGATTTATATCTGCCGTTTTTCTATTTGTTTTCTGTTATGTCTTATGTCTTCTTTCTCTATTTATGCATTACTGCCTTCTTTATTAAATACATATTTTCCAATATATCATTTTATTCCCTTAACTTTTCTTTTACTACATTTTTGAGTTACTGTACGTGGTTACCCTGGTGATTAACATTAAAGTATTAATTTATGAAAAGTACTTCAAATTAAAACCAACTTAATTGCAACAGTATGCAATATTTTTGCTTATATGTATCTCCATTCCTTACCCATCATTTGTACTGATATTATCATATAAATTATGTCTTCAAACATTGTGTTCTTGAGCAATACAGGTATTTAATTATTATTTTTATGTAGATGTCTTTTTTTTTAAAAGATTTTATTTATTTATTAGAGAGAATGAGCAAGAGAGAGAGCAAGCACAAACAGGGGAAGGGGTAGAGGGAGGAGAAGGAGAAGTAGACTCCCTGCTGAGCAGGGAGCCCGATGTGGAATTCCATCCCAGGACCCCAGGATCATGACCTGAGCCAAAGGCAGACGCTTAACAGATTGAGCCATTCAGACTCCCTGTAGATGTCTTTTAAATCAGATGATAGAAAAAAAAAAAGAATTCCAGGCCAAAAAAATACATTTACATCATCTTTTATATTTACCTTTTTGGTGCCCTTTTTTTTCTTCACGTGGATTTCAGTTACCTAGTATTCTTTCATTTCAGCTTAACAGATTCCTTTCAGTATATCTCACAGGGCAAGTCTGCTAGTGATGAATTATCTCAGTTTTAGTTTATCTGGGAGCATCTTTCTTCTTTCTGAAAGATAATCTTTTGAATATAAAATACTTGGTTGAGAGTCTCTCAGTACTTTAAATGTTTCATTCCACTGCCTTCCGATGGCAAATCAATTGTTAGTCTTATTGAGGATCCCTTGTACATGTTTAATTGCTTCTCTCTTGCTGTTTTCAAGATTCTCTTTGTCTTCCAACAATTTTTTATGCTTTGGGTGTACATGCATTTGAGTTGATCATAATTTGAGTTGATTGAACTTCTTAGATGCGACACCTCATATTTAATGCTTTTCATGGAAGTTTTCACCATTAGTTCCTCAAACATTCTTTCTGCCTCTTTCTCTCTCTCCCCTTTCCTTCCGAGGCTACCATTTATATATATATTGCTATGCTATGTAGGGTCCTACAGGTTTTTGAGGCGGGGCTGTGTTTACATTTTTCATTCTTTTTTCTTCTTTTCCTCAGACTGAATGATCTTAACCTACCTGTAAGTTCACTCATTCTTTCTTTTGCCTGCTCAGATCTGCAGTTGAGCTCTTATGTAAGTGTTTTATTTTAGTACTATACTTTTTCTAACTACAGAATTTTCACTTAAAAAATAATTTCTGTCTCTTTATTTGATCCTCTGGTGAGACAATATTTTTTGGGCATATTTGAAATACCTTATTTGAAGTCTTTATCTGGTATGTCCCAATATCCAAGCTTCCTAGGGAGCTTCTTTTGATAGTTTTCTTTCCCTTCTCTATGTGGGCCATATTTTCTTGCTTCCTTGGATGCCTCATAATCATTGCTGAAAATTGGATATTTTAAGTAATGTAATGAGGGCACTCTGGAAATTTGATTATTCCCTTTCCCCGGTGTTTGTTATTATCGTTATTTGTTGTTGCTTATTTAATGCCTCTTATAAACTAATTCTGTAAAAGTTTGTGTTTTCTTGTTAGGTGTGGCTGCTGAATTTTCTGCATGGTTACTTTAGAGGTCAACTAATGATCAGACAGAAATTTCCTAAATGCCTAGAATCAATTAGACTTTCAGACGTCTTTATGGAAAGGCTGTGTGTGTGCATTTTAGAACATGCTTTCAACACTCAACCAGTTAGTTTTCAATTCCTCCTTAGTCTTCACTTTCTGCTTGCACAGAATCACACAGTCAGTCAGAAATGAGAACTTAGGACTCTCTCAGGCCTTTCCTGAGCATACACATAGTCCTTGGCATGCGCATACCCTTTTGCATGATCATGGCCTTCTGGATTTTCACATGTATGTTGGAGCTTTTCAAAGGCCCTATAGATCCCTCATGTTTCTTGGCTTTTTCTTTTTCTCTCTTCTCATCTTTTCTTTTCTTTTTTAAATTTTCTTTCCTTCCTTCTTTCTTTTTCATGGCTTTTTCCTTTAAGCTTTTTGGTCAGCCTATTTTTTGCCCCTTTGGTATCCATTGCATCTAGCAGCTGTGACTGTTAACAATTGTTGTCAATTTTTTTTTTAAATTTCTTTTCAGCATAACCATATTCATTGTTTTTGCACCACACCCAGTGCTCCATGCAATATGTGCCCTCCCTAACACCCACCAACCTCCCACCCTCCGCCCCTTCAAGACCCTCAGGTTGTTTTTCAGAGTCCATAGTCTCTCATGGTTCACCTCCCCTTCCAATTTCCCTCAACTCCCTTCTCCTCTCCATCTCCCCATGTCCTCCATGTTATTTGTTATGCTCCACAAATAAGTGAAACCATAGGATAATTGACTCTCTCTGCTTGACTTATTTCACTCAGTATAATCTCTTCCAGTCCCATCCATGTTGATACAAAAGTTGGGTATTCATCCTTTCTGAGGGAGGCATAATACTCCATAGTGTATATGGACCACATCTTCCTTATCCATTCGTCCGTTGAAGGGCATTTCGGTTCTTTCCACAGTTTGGTGACCGTGGCCATTGCTGCTATAAACATTGAGGTACAGATGGCCCTTCTTTTCACTACATCTGTATCTTTGGGGTAAATTCCCAGTAGTGCAATTGCAGGGTCATAGGAAAGCTCTGTTTTTAATTTCTTGAGGAATCTCCACACTGTTCTCCAAAGTGGCTGCACCAACTTGCATTCCCACCAACAGTGTAAGAGGGTTCCCCTTTCTCCACATCCTCTCCAACACATGTTGTTTCCTGTCTTGCTAATTTTGGCCATTCTAACTGGTGTAAGGTGGTATCTCAAAGTGGTTTTAATTTGAATCTCCCTGATGGCTAGTGATGATGAACATTTTTTCATGTGTCTGATAGCCATTTGTATGTCTTCACTAGAGAAGTGTCTGTTCATATCTTCTGCCCATTTTTTTTATATGATTGTCTATTTTCTGTGTGTTGAGTTTGAGGAGTTCTTTATAGATCCTGGATATCAACCTTTTGTCTGTACTGTCACTTGCAAATATCTTCTCCCATTCCGTGGGTTGCCTCTTTGTTTTTTTGACTGTTTCCTTTGCTGTGCAGAAGCTTTTGATCTTGATGAAGTCCCAGAAGTTCATTTTCATTGTCAATTGTTCTTCACAAATATCCCCAGGAAAAAGACTTCATACTGAGCAAACTCCAACGCAGGTCAAATAAAGACAGTCTTCTGAGTGAGCTCTTTCGGAGAGCTACCAGACAGGTCAAATAATGGCAGTTCTCCTGGACTGGGACTTGGAAGGAACTTAACTGTGTTTTGTCAGGCTGCTGGTATGCATCATGATTGTGGGCTGTTGGTTTTCAAGGTTGCAGTGTAGTATGAAAAGTGGCATAGGAATAGGGCAAACTTAAAATGCCACAAGTCTCTCTGTTCTTACTGAGATAACAAACATTTTTATTTAATAAACACTCATTAGAATGCTGCAAGCTTTTTGTTTATTTCTAGAGTTCTGAAAAAAGTCAATTCTGACTATTTGGGGCCAATTTTCTCATTTGTTTTATGGCACAGAGACTATTCATTGGTGCTTATGCTGTCTTTTTTTTTTTTTTTTTTGCTGACTTCACTTTTTTTTTTTTTTTTGGGGGGGTTTTTTTTTTTTTTTTTTTTTTTTTTTTTTTTTTTAAAGATTTTATTTATTTATTTGACAGAGAGAGATCACAAGTAGGCAGACAGGCAGGCAGAGAGAGAGAGGAGAAAGCAGGCTCCCTGCCAAGCAGAGAGGCTGATGTGGGACTCGATCCCAGGACCCTGAGATCATGACCTGAGCCAAAGGCAGAGGCTTAACCCACTTAGCCACCCAGGCGCCCTGTCTTGGTGTTTTTAAAAAGATAAGAGGTGTACAATTTTTTAAAAGGTTTTATTTATTTATTTGACAGAGAGAGTGAGAGAGTAAGAGAGCATAAGCAGGGGGAAGGAGCAGAGGGAGAGAGAGAAGCATGCTCCCCACTAAGCAGGGAGCCAGATGCGGGACTCGATCCCAGGACCCTGGGATCATGGCCTGAGCTGAAGGCAGACAACTAACTGACTGAGCCACCCAGGTGCCCCAAGAGGTGTCTGAAGTCTGGCCTCTCAATTTTTTTTAATTTTATAGATTATGTTTTTGGTGTCTTATCTAAGAAACCTTTGCCAGATCCAAGGTCACAAAGATTTTTCTCTTTTTTTTTTTCCTGTAAATTTTACAGTTTTCAGTTTTATATTTAGGTCTGTGATTCACTTGAAATTAACTCCTGTATGTAGTTTGAGATATGGATTAAAGTTTATTTCATTTTGTCCATATGGATATCTAGTTTTTCCAGCAGCATTTAATGAAAAGACTATCCTTTCTCCGTGGAATTGCCTTTGTACAATTGTCAAAAGTTTTTTGTGCGTGTATGGTGGGGCTATTTCTGTAATGCTCCATTGGTCTATTTGTTTATCTTGATACTACTACCCCATTGTCTTGGTTAATAAGCTAAAAACAACTGCGTGTGTGTGTGTGTATGTGTGTTCGACAGGAAATAAGGTCTCTGTATCAGAGAACAAACATTTTATTGCTCACAGTGCATCTTGCATCAGTTTCCTGAGGGGAAACATGGTGACTGCTAATTGTTTACCTGTGGGTGCCGTGGCATTGCCCCATTGGGGAGGGACTGTGAATTCAAATAGGTTTGTTGGCAACTCTGCCCTTTTTCTCTTCCAGAGAGAGAGAGAGGAGGAGGAGGAGAGACTCTTACTCTGCAATGTAAACAAATCCCCATGAAGGAAAGGAAAGTTCCCTAGGTTCAATACACTGGAATATAAGAAAATGGCTATACGCGAGATAAGTCTCTATGTCTCCCCTGAGGAATACATTCTTTCTATCTTTCAAGGCATTCAAATCATCTTTTAACTATGTATTCCAGAGCTGCTTGCCAAGAAAGCCCAGACTATGCAGAAATTCATGGAGAATTCTCTTTCAACATTCTGTAGCTTTTTTTTTTTAATGTTAACTATCATTGATTGATTGATTGATTGATTTTTTTCCCCTAGGGGAAATTTATTACCATTTATTTTTTCCCCCTTACCAAATATTTATTTTTTTTTCAGTGTTTCAAGATTCATTGTTTATGCACCATACCCAATGCTCCATGCAATACGTGCCCTCCTTAATACCCACCACCAGGGACACCCAACCCTCCACCCCCGTCCCCTCCAAAACCCGCAGTTTGTTTTTCAAAGTCCACAGCCTTTCATGGTTTGTCTTCCCCTCTGATTTCCCCCAATTCACTTTTCCTTTCCTTCTCCTAATGTCCTCCATGCTATTCCTTATGTTCCACGCGTAAGTGAAACCATATGATAATTGCACTGCTGGGTATTTACCCCAAAGACACAGGTGTAGTGAAAAGAAGGGCCATCTGTACCCCAATGTTCATAGCAGCAATGGCCACAATCACCAAACTGTGGAAAGAGCCAAGATGCCCTTCAACAGATGAATGGATAAAGAAGATGTGGTCCATATATCCAGTGGAATATTACTCAGCCAACATTCTGTAACTTTTATATTAAGCCTTGAAATCAGGTTGTGTTAGACCTCCAATTGATCTTATTTTTCAAAGTTGTCTTGGCTGCTCTATATCCTTTGAATTTTCATGTAAATTTTAGAATTAGTCTTTCAATTTTACAATGAAACTTGCTGGGATTTTATTGGAATTGCATTAAATCTATAGATCAGTATTTCTCAACCTTGTCGCTGGCTTTGCTGACGTTTCAGCCTGGGTAATCATATGTTGTGGGGGTTGTTCTCTGCATTGTAGCATGTTTACTATCATCCCTGGCCTTTACCCACCAGAGAGCAGTATTATTCCCTGCTCACAAGTTGCAACAACTAATGCTTCCAGATATTGCAAACAACCCCTGGGGAGATGTCACCCCTAGGTGAAAAATCACTAATGTATATCAATTTGGAGAGAATTGATGTTGTTACACTATTGAGTTTTTTGCCCTATGAACACATATACTTCTCCATTTATTTAGGTCTTTAATTTCTTCCAGCGGTAGTTTTTACTTCTTAATGTACAGGTCTTACACATCTTTTGTCAGACTTAACCCTTATTTATTTTGTGTTTTTTCTTCATGTTTAATGCTATTGTATATGGTATTGTTTAAAAGTTGAGTTTCTAATTACTTGTTACTAGTATCCAGAAATTCAGTTTCATCTTGGTTATCAATCTTGTATTCTGCAACGCTGCTAAACTCACTTAATTCTTGTAGATTTTCACTGAAGACTTTACAGTTTTGTTTTCTATTTCAGTGCTGGTTTTTAGGTTTAAGTTGTATGTGGATTACTCCTTTAGTTTTCCAATTGCTTTTTTCATAGGAATCATGGGAGGTGTTCTGTAGAATTGGTGGGTACAACTTAACATAGGGTCAGATTGCCAGATGTGGAATTCCATTTTTTTTTTTTTCTGACTACCATAGTATTTTTTTAATTGAAGTATAGTTGAAATACAATATTATACTGGTTTTAGGTGTACAACAGAGTGATTTGATGTTTAGAAACATTACAAAATGATTATCGCAGTAAGTCTAGCTACTATCTGTCACCATAGAAACTTATTACAATGTTATTGACTGTGTTCCTTATGCTGTATTTTATATCCCTGTGACATATAATTTATAATGGGAGCTTCTGTCTCTTAATCCTCTTCACCTGTTTTGCCCATCCCATCATCCACCCTTACTCTCTGGCAACCATCAGGTTGTTCTCTGTATTTATGAGTCTGTTCCTGTTTTACTTTGTTAGTTTGTTTGTTTTTAGATTCCACATATAAGTGAAGTCATATAGTATTTGTCTTTCTGTGGCTTATTGCACTTACATAGTACCCTCTAGATCCATCCATGTTGTTGCAAAAGGCAAGATTTCATCCTTTTTTATGGCCGTAATATTCAATTGTATGTGTATGTCCATTTGTGTCTTTTTTTTTTTTTTAGATTTTATTTATTTATTTGACAGAGAGAGAGAGAGAGAGACCACAAGTAGGCAGAGAGGCAGGCGTGGTGGGGGGGGCCCTGTCCCCTGCTGAGCAGAGAGCCCGATGTGGGGCTCGACCCCAGGACCCTGAGATCATGACCTGAGCTGAAGGCAGAGGCTTAACCCCCTGAGCCATCCAGGCACCCCTCCACTTGTCTCTTGATGGACACTTAAGATGGTTTTCTTCTATTGCTTATTGTAAATAATGCTGCAATGAATGTAGGGGTATTATAGTATTGATAGTAACCCAAAAATTCTGGAAGGATGAAGGTGGAAAGTGAATTCATAGATCGTATGTCACAGAGTTAAATGAATGTTTGATGGTTATTTTGCTCTCTGTTCACCCAAATAAAAAATTGTTTACTTTTATCTCCTTTACTGATGCTTGTAAATTGGATATCTGTTTGCTATGTTTTTTTGAGAAGATTATTTTTATTCTTTAGTAGTATTTCAGAGAAAGCCAGAATTGTTCTTCAGTTTATGGGTTTTGGACTTGTTGCTGCTTTGTATTTTTTTTTTTCACCTTAATTGAGGTATACATGACAAATAAAATTATATATATTTAAAGTGTATTATGTGATAATTTGATATACATATTCCATTGGCCCTTGAACACCATGTATTTGAGCTGTGCAGGTCCTCTTTTACATCGATTTTTTTTAACAGTACAGTACAGCAAATATGTTTTCTCTTCCTTATGACTTTCTTAATATTTTCTTTGTCTTAGCTTACTTTATTGTAAGAATATAAAATATAATACATGGCACTTACAAAATATGCATTAATCCATTGTTCAGGTTATCTGTAAGGCTTCCCATCAACAGTAGGCTATTAGTAGTTAAGTTTTGGGAGAGTCAACAGTTACATGTGGATTTTCAACTGTGCGGGGTATTGGTACCCCAACTCTTGTGTTGTTCAAGGGTCAACTGTACACTGAAATGAGTTTCACAATTTAATTAGCAAATATCACCTTACATAGTTACCTTTTTTTGTGGTGAGAATGCTCAAGATTTGCTCTCTTAGTAAATTAAAGTACACCTATAATATTAGTAACTATAGTCACCATGTTGCACGTTAGGTCTCCAGAACTTATTTATCTTATAACAGAAAGTTTCACACTTTGACCAACATATTCTCATTTCCACCTTCTAGAACCACACCATTCTCCATGTTTCTATGAACGACTTTTTAAAAACAGCCTTAGATTCCACACCGTGAGTGAGATCATGTGGTAGTTTTCTTTCTATATTTGCCTTATTTCACCTTAGTATAATGTCCCATAGGTATATTAACATTGTTGCAATGACAGCATTTTCTTTTTTATGGCCGAATAATATTCTTGTGTGTGTAACTGCGTGTGTGTGTGTGTGTGTCTATGTATGCTCACATACACACACACATATTTTCTTTTTTCATTTGTTGATGGACACATAGGTAGTTTCCATATGGTGGCTATTGTGAGTAATGCTGCAATGAACATGGGGGTACAAATAGCCCTTTGAGATACTAATTCTGTTTTCTTCAGATAAATCCCCAGAAGTGGGATTGCTGGATATTATGGTAGTTTTAGTTTTAATTTTTTGAGGAACCTCCATACTGTTTTCCATGATGGCTATATTAATTTACACTTTTACTAATAACCTACAAGGGTTCTCTTTTTCCCACATCCTTGCTAACAATCATTATCTCTTGTCTTTTTGGTAACAACCATTCTAAAAGATGTGAGGTGATATCTCGTTGTGGTTTTGGTTCAAATTCCCTTGATGAGGAGTGATGTTCAGTACTTTTCCATGTGCTTTTTAGCCATTTGTATGTCTTCTTTAGGAAAATGTCTATTCAGTCACTTATTCATTTTTAATTAGATTGTTTATGGTGGGTTTTTTTTTTTGCTGTTGAGTTGTATGAGTGCCTTATATATTTTAGATATTAATTTCTTATGTGATATGTAGTTTGCAAATGTTTTCTCCCATTCCATATCTTGATTTTCTATTTTGTTTCTTTTATTTGTATAGAAGCTTTTTAGTTTGATATACTTCTATTTGTCTATTTTTGCTTTTGTTTCCAGTGCTTTTAGCGTCATTACTAAAAAAATCTTTGCCAAGACTAGTGTCAAGTTTTTTTCCTATATTTTCTTCTAGAAATTTTACAGTTAGGTCTTATATTTACATTTTTAATCCATTCAGGTTAATCTTTGTGAGTGGTGTAAGATAAGGGTCCACTTTCATTCTTTTCTATGTGGATAATCAGTCTTCCCAGCACCATCTATTGGAGAGACTGCCCCTTCTCCCTGTGTGTTCTTGGCATTTTGTTACTTGACCATATATATGTGGGTTGTTTCTGGGTTCTCAGGTTTGTTCTATTGGTCTGTGTGTCTGTTTTTATACCTGTACTATACTGTTTTGATTACTGTAGGTTTGTAATAGAGTTTGAAGTCAAGAAGTGTGATGTCTCTAGCTTTGTTCTTCTTTCTCAGGATTTATTTGGCTATTCAGAGTCTTTTGTGGTCCCACAAATTTCAAGATTGTTTTACCTATTTTTGCGAAAAAGCCATTGGGTTTTTGAGAAGGATTGCATTGACTTTGTAAATCACTTTGTGCAGTATGGACATTTTAACAATATTAATTCTTCCAATCGATGAACGTGGGATATGTTTGATTTTATGTGAACCATTTTCAATTGGTTTCATCGGTGTTAATTTCCATTGTGCAAGTCTTTCACCAATGTGGTTAAATTTACCCCTGAGTATTATATTGTTTTGATGCTATTTTTAAAAAAATATTTATTTATTTATTTTAGAGGGAGTGAAAACTCATGAGCGAGCAGGTTGGGGGGGGCGGTGGGCAGAGGAAGAGGGTGAGGTAGAGAATCTTAAACAGACTCCACTCTGAGTGTGGACCTCAGTGCGTGGTTCGATCTCATGCCCCTGAGATCATGACCTAAGCTGAAACCAAGAGTCAGATACTCAACTGACTGGGCCACCCACACGCCTCTTGATGCTATTATAAGTGATTTCTTAATTTCTCTTTCAGATAATTCCCTGTTAATGTATAGAAATACAGCTGATTTTTGTATGTTGAGTTTGTATTCTGCAGCTTCACTGAATTTGTTTATTAGTTCTAACAGGGGTTTTTTTGCCTTTTTTTTCCCTCTGCCTTCAGAATTTTTATATGTAAGTTCATAGCATCTGCAAACAGATACTGTTTTACTTCTTTTCTGATATGAATGCCTTTTATGTCTTTTCTTGCCTAATTGCTCCGGCTAGGACTTCCAGTACTATGTTGAATAAAAGTGGTGAGAGTGGGCATCTTTTTTTTTTTTTTTTTTTTTTTGCTTTTTTTGTTTCGTTCTTGTGTTTGAAGAAGCAGTCACCTCCCCTAGTCTTTATTGACTGGCTTTGGAGAGAAATACCTTCAACAATCAGCGCAGCTAGGGTTCTTGAGACTTTCTCATACCTTTTATGGGTGTGCCTGCCACCTACTTTTTTGTTTTTTTCTTGAAGGGGTAGTTCTCAAGATCATATGCTTTTTCACAAGCCCACAAAGTCAGAGCATGTACCGAAAGCTGTATAGTTCCCCTCTTTATTCTTGGTGGAGCAAGAAAGAAGTAGGCCTTTTGGGCAGTGTCCCACATAACTAGGGAACCTGGGAAAACCTCTGACATGTTTTCATTTTTCCCACAGGATACATCACAGGCTGGCTGAAGGGTCTTTCTTGTCCCTGAGCTATGCTGTCTTGTGGGAGGACTTTTGCAGGCAAAGTGAAACTGTTTTTCTTACTCTCTTCTGTGCCTCTGTTCTTGTTTTGTCTTTTTTTTTTTTTTTTTTTTTTTTTTTGAAACCTCTCTGCTGGACTTCTGGACTCCCACAGAGATACTCTTGTCTGCCGGTGATGGTCAAAATGGGTGTTCTGTGACAGATGACAGTAGAAAACTATTTTACCATCTTGGGGACTTCACTCCACCATTGTTTATTTTAAAGATATTCAGTTTTGGGGCGTCTGGGTGACTCAGTGGGTTAAAGTCTCTGCCTTCAGCTCAGGTCATGATCTCAGGGTTCTGGGATCAAGCCCCGCGTCAGGCTCTCTGCTCAGCAGGGGTGTGCTTCCCTTCCTCTCTCTCTGCCTGCCTCTCTGCCTACTTGTGATCTTTGTCTGTCAAATGAATAAATAAAATCGTAAGAAAAAAAGGTATTCAGTTTTGTCCATGTGACATAATTATATTTATTGATACTCTTCAAACTATACTTTATTTAATTTAGATTAAAGGAACTTCTTAACTAGTGAGTGTGAGAGGAGGTGTGTGGGAGAAAGAGAAACAGAGAGAAGGAAATGTATATTATCTTAGAATACCAAAGAATTTGGTGCTCCAAATAAATAAACAGGCTTTATTTTTCTGACCTGGTAAAACAAATTGGTCCCTCTACTAAGTACTCAGAGAGCATTTCAGGCAGTATCTGGAGCACTTACTGGTAGAGAAATATTTTATTTGATACAATAAGTGTCTGCCTCTGTACCACGGTGGTGCATGTATCTCTTTGGAAAATAGTTTCCAGTTCATCTTGTAGCACTTTTTATCTATATATGTTGTCCTCATATCCTGTGACGTCCCGTCTTTTTTCTCACTACAGTAGACTTCATCAAGTGGTGTTCTTTTATGTTTTTGCATTCTGATAGAATCTCCGAAGCTTTTCCCTCTCTCACTAGTTTGGTTTTCCAGGGTGTAAGTTCTGATCTTGGCTTCCTTCAGTCTGAACTCCTCTTTTGTACTTGCATTTTTAGTCTCCATGGTATTCCTTCTAGCTCCAAGTGCATTGCCTTTCATCCTGTCCCTTCCGAGCACAGCCTGCTCTCTCCTGGGCTCTGTGCCCTTGGCTCGTGGAGGCTCTGTCTGCCTGCAGTCCACCCAGGATGCAATCTTCAAAAGACCTTTCTGATCCTACATATCATTTTTATGGATATGTTCTCCTTCTTAATGTCCATATGCTCTTCCTTTTCCCCATGTTTTATGTGAGGTACTTTGGTCTTTTCTTTCTTACTTTGCCTTATCAAAATATCATTACATGGACATTTGGTGTAGACTGTGTTGTAAAAAATGAGGAATACCACTACAAACATTCAAGCAATACAGATAGGTATAAAAAAAATAAAGGAGAAAAACCATACATACAAAATGCCACCTCCAACAAATACCCATCAATGTGCCATCTGGTGAACAGCATTTCAGGCATCCCTCTGTTTATAGATATAAATAGAGAGTATGTGTATAGAGAGTTTTATATACATTTTACTGTAAGGATAATTACTAAAATTTAAATTTATTTTTGTTATAATTTAACAAGAAACAGAATATGAATATGCCTCACAGTCCAGTAGAAAATGTTGTAAAAATTTTTAAGTAGTTGGAGTCATTTTTTCAGAAACTAGTTCAGTTGTACACAGTGATTCTTGAATGCCTGTTACCAGTGCAGTAGAAATTAGCAGACACATACTTCATTTCACAGAATAGTATAGCATGGGAGTTAACCCCTGGCACTTAAACAGTCTGGGTTCAAATCCCAGCTCTGCCACTTGACCTTGGGTAAATCATGGAACCTCACTGTGGTTCAATTTTCCTAATGATAGTATCTTTCTCACAGGTTGTCATGAACATTAAATTAGTTATTATTATATTTATTATTATAATGCATATTATAATATAATATTATAATTATATATACTTATAATTTGTAATATAAGGTACTTAGGGCACTGTCTGGCATTTTAGTCTCATTATCCACCCCCCACTTTTTTTTTTTGCTCTAGTTAGACTGTTAAGTTCATAGGGCAAGTTAGTAACATTTGTCTTCCCTGCTGTCCTACTTCCTACAGTATTTCACCTTTGTCCCATATTTGGGTGTGTTCGGTACACACCAGTGTCCCTGGTACCACATATTCCACCCAGGCTGTTTCCTTTACTGAAGGACATGCCTACTTCCTCATGTTGTTGATTCATGCATGGCCAGATTTTGTAGTCCAGTAGTTTTTTGTTTTGTTTTTGTTTGTTTTTTAAGAAGGGATCATAATTGGTTTACCCCTTAATTTTTTTTTTCCCTAAAGTAATTTCTACATCCAGTGTGGCGCTCAAACTCATGACCCTGAGATCAAGAATCTCACACTCTTCGGACTCAGCCAGCCAAGTGCCCCATTCCTTACATTCTTGAAGAGAATTGGGTCTTCACTAGAAGGAAAACCTACCTAAGAAGTAGTTTCTTTCACTCAAGACAATATTGTCCAGCCAACCTCCCCCACAACCAGAGAGAGACACCCTCCCCTGTACTGCCCTCTGTGGGCTCTATGCATTCTGCCTAGAGAGTCAATTATTGGTCTCTTGCTATGATGAAAAATTTAATGTACCCAGAAAAGTGTAGAGAAAAATATCTACAACATACTCTTGTGTCAGAGCATCCACATATAACAGACACCAACATTTTGCCATATTTGCTTCAACTCCTTTTAAAGGAAAGAAATTGCTGTGGACAGTTGGAGCTCTCTTGGTACATGTCCCCCAGCATCCCCACCCCCCACTGCCTCGTCTTTACTCCCTTTTCAATGGGTAGCTGCCATCTTGTAGTCTCTGTGTGTCCTCCCCACCCACACTTTTATACTTCCTACTAGGTCCCCATGTGTCTGTAATCAACACAGAGCACTGTTTGGTATATTTGAAAATTCACACAAATGATATCATGTTGTCAGTCATCAGTGCTGTGTTCTTTTACTCAGTGCTGTGTTTTTTTGTTTGTTTGTTTTTGTTTTTTAGATTTTATTTATTTGTCAGAGAGAGAGGAGCGAGAGTGAGCACAGGCAGACAGAGTGGCAGGCAGAGGCAGAGGGAGAAGCAGGCTCCCTGCCAAGCAAGGAGCCCGATGTG
Organism: Enhydra lutris kenyoni; assembly: GCF_002288905.1. Classification (NCBI taxonomy): domain Eukaryota; kingdom Metazoa; phylum Chordata; class Mammalia; order Carnivora; family Mustelidae; genus Enhydra; species Enhydra lutris. Next base: position 3,330,577 of record NW_019154113.1, on the reverse strand, counting down.
GGACTCAATCCCAGGATACCGGGATCATGACCCGAGATGAAGGCAGCTACTTAACCAACTAAGCCACCACCAGTCCCACTCAGTGCTGTGTTTTTGATACTTACCCATGTTGGTATGTGTAGACCTTAACTTGCATATGTAACATTTCATTGCATGAATGGAAACCTCAGAGTTTTCCATTGTTTAGTGTTGCAAATGGAGGATTTAGCTACTGTTAGGTTTGTGTATTTACCTCCGTGTGCTTTTTTTTTTTTTTAATTTCTTTTCAGCGTAACAGTATTCATTGTTTATGCACCACACCCAGTGCTCCATGCAATCCATGCCCTCCCTAATACCCACCACCTGGTTCCCCCAACCTCCCCCCCCCCGCCCCTTCAAAACCCTCAGATTGTTTTTCAGAGTCCATAGTCTCTCATGGTTCACCTCCCCTTCCAATTTCCCTCAACTCCCTTCTCCTCTCCATCTCCCCTTGTCCTCCATGTTATTTCGTGTGCTTTTGTGTGACCATTTCCCTGGGGCACTGGGTCTCAAACTCAACTGCATATTTGAAATCCCGTGGAGAGTTAAAAAAAAATGCTGATGTCTGGGTCCCACCCCCAGGTATTCTAATTTAATTGGTCTGAGAGGCACCCTGGCCATCAGCATTTTAAAAATCTCTCCAAGAAAATTCTGACATGCAGCAGTGTTTGACAACCTCTGTTTTATTATTTTTTAAAAGATTTTATTTATTTATTTGAGAGAGAGAAAGAGACCGAGCATAAGTGGGGGGAGGGGCAGAGGGAGAAACAGACTCCCCACTGAGCAGGGAGCCCATGGAGGGCTCAGTCCCAGGACCACTGAGATCATTACCTGAGCCGAAGACTTCACAGACTGAGCCACCCATGAGCTCCTGACAACCTCTGCTTTTAGATTCTGCTGTCCAATACAGGAGCCACAGAATGTTTGACTACTCCAATTTAAGTAAACTAAGATTAAAGGAATTGAAAATAGAGTTCCTCACTTTCACCAGCCAGTTGTCAAGGGCCTGAGAACCCCAAGTGGCTAGTGGCTGGCATAGTGGCCAGCTCAGGTGTGGGACATTCCCACTGCTGCAGAGAGTTCTAAGGGACAGGACTGTTTGTTCTAGGGTGTATAGACCTGTGCGGGCGCTTGCTGGCCAGGGGACATGTGCCTCATTGGCTGGTTGAGCTATGGTTGTGCTCCTTTTTAAAGCAGCTCTCTTTGGTTTTTTTTTGCTGTTGTTGTTTTTGTTTTTGTTTTTGTTTTTTACCGCTGCTCTGACACATTGCCACATGTTTGGTGCCTTAAAACAGCACAGATTTATTGTCCTACCATTCGGTGGCTGTTCGTTGCCCATCTCCCTGGGTTACAGCCAAGGTCCAGACAGGCAGCTCTCCTTCCTGGAGGCTCTCAGGGAGAATCCATTTCCTTGCTGCTTCTGATTTATAGCAGAATTCAGTTTCTTGTGTCCCTAGGACTGAGATCCTTTTCTCCCCACTGTGACTGTGAAGGTCATTACCAGCCTCTGGAGGCCACCTGCATTCCTTAGCTAGAGGCCTCAACTCCATCTTCAGAGCCGGCAACAGAGGCTGGAGCCTTTCTTGGATCTCTTCTGCCTCCTGTCTGTTGAGTACAGCCGGGAAAGTCTCTCTGCTCCTAAGGGCTCAGGCGGCTCATGAGATTACATCCACGTACCGCCCATATAGCCCAGGGTAATGATCCCATCTCAAGATCCTAACCTTACTCACCTCTGCCAACTCTCTTTGGCATAGAGGCAGGGCATCCGGGTATAGGCATCTTCAGGAGAGGCAGGGATGGGGGGCCAGAGGGGATGGGGGAGATTGTTCTAGAGGCCATCCGAATTTCCATGTCCACTCCAGCATTTGGGAGTTCCTTTTCATCCACATGTTCACAATCCCTTAGTATTGTTACTCCTTAACGTTTTTGCCAATATACGGAGACAGAGCTTCCCCAATTACTAGTGAGAGTGAGGAGTTCTCCCTTCTTAAAGATGACGTTTACCAGGACACGCTTTGCGCTGACGGTTTTATGTCAGATTTTCTTGGCTTTTCTGTTCCATTGATTTGTCGATAGCTGCAGTTACGACGAGCTTCAGGTGGGTCTAGTCATTAGTGATTAGATTCTTTTTTTTCCTGCTCTTCTCTTGGTTCTCTATCCTCTTCTGTGGCTCAGCTCTGGCCCCACAATGGCAAAATGGCTATAGCAGTCTTAGACCTCATACCCATACACGGCCTGGGTATGAGCAAGTATTTTGGACTTTCTGCTAAAAATGGACCAGCTTAAGTCATGGCCTACTCCTTGACCCATCGCTGTGGCCAAGGACTGCCCTGTACCCACCTTTGCTCAAGGCCCTAGCGTATGCCCATCAACATCAGTGACTCTGGCAAGAGCAGAGAAGACTTTGTGATTGGCTTGCACCTGTGGGGCCACCCCCTGCTGCCAAACGGGGTCCATCCCCAGTACAGGCTCTTACATTGGAGGGAGGAAGGAACGGATGCTGGGCAAGTGATGACAATATCCACATCCCTCCTGAATACTTCTGTCTTAGGGTGATTTTTCCCCCCTCTTGTTATGGTAGAATTGTATATCCCTGCTCCAACACATCCCCAGTTTGTATGTTGAAGCACTAACCCCATCATCTCAGACCGTGGACTTACTTGGAGGTGGGGTCTTTACAGGAGTAATTGAGGTAAAGTGAGATCTTTGGAGAGGGCCCTAGTCCTCTTTGATTGGCATCTATATAAAAGGGGGAATGTGGACACTGACAGGGGCACAGGGAAGATGGTGTGAAGGCACAGGGAGGAGACAGCCATCTGTGAGGCCTGGAGAGAGTCATGGAACAGATTCTCCCACACAGTCCTCAAGAGGATCCCAAAAGCACCTTGATCTTGGACTTTCAGCCTCCAGAACTGCGAGGAACAATAAACTTTGTCGTTGAAGCCCCTAGTCTGTGGTTCTTTGGCAGCTCTAGCAAACTAATCTAGCTGGGATGTGTCATCTGCTTCTTCTCTGTGATGCATGGACACTGACCTGTCAGTCAGCAGGACCTGAGAAGGCTCATGTGGGCCACAGTGGTGCGACCTTAGCAGCGGGTAACAGAGGGGTGGCTTGGTTTTGGTGTGAACTCCCAGCTTCCAGCACGCTGTCTTCCAGAGGTCCTGCCCCTTCTGTGATCATGGAGAATGACGAAAACAACACAGCCCAGGTACTGACACTGGGGTCCTGTTCCCATGTGCCCAGTTTGAGGGGGGAGCTGCATCTCTCAAAAGATCGTCCACTACAGGGCTTGGGCTTCTTTCCAGTCGTTGGGGATTGGCTGTGCTGTTTTGGGAGTAGGGAATGTTGGGGGTGGGTGTGTAGGAGCTGGGGTGGGGGGATGGGATGGCGCTGAGGGTGCTGTGGGTCAACATCATGGACAAGTGTCTAGGACCAACAGGAGAAGAGCACAGCTTCTTCCTGCCATTTTCCAGAGCTCCACCTGGCCAGGGGCTCATCAGCCCGGGTCACCAGCCTCGTGACCTCATGATCAGCTATTTACCTGCTTCCCTGAGTTGAATATTGAGTGTGGTGCTGTGGTTCTCATCTTTTTCTCTGTCTTCTTCACCGATACTCCAGAGGAATGTAGGAGAGGCTGTTATCTGGCCTGCTTTGTGAAACGGGAATCTTTCTCACGTTGGGTGCCATGTGATACAGGGTTTAATTGTTTTCTCCCAAATTCTGGCTCTAGCTCAGGTCCCTCCCCTGAGCTTCTAGCTTCCAGCAACTGGCCGCCCACCTGACCAATGTGATTGGCTTTCTGGTTGACATTTTAAGCTCAACATCCCCAAAGGAAACTCCTGGCCTCCCAATACTGCTCCCCCCAATGTCCCCACCATTGCAGCTCATGGCAGCTCCGTCCTTCCAGACAAGCAGGCCAAGTATCCTTGATTTTTTGCTTTTTTCCTCTCTCTGACTAGTCCATTGGCAAATACTGTCGACCCTACTTTCAAAATATATCCAGAACTCAGCTATGTCTCTGCACTGTCTCTACTGTTCTCTTGGTTCCAGACCCCAGTCTCCTGAGGTGTCACTGGGGGGGACTTTCTGGAGGTCTCCTGCTTCCACTCCAGTCTCCCAACATGCTATTTGCATCATGAGATCCCCCTCAAAGCATAGGAGGGTCACATCCCTCCCTGCTTAGTACCTTCCAGGGGCTCCCCGCTCTTCTCTGTATCAAAGCCCCGAAGTGGCTTTTGGGGTCCTAGATGACCTACTCAGCCACCCAGCCACCTCCTGCCCCTCTGACTCATCTCCTTCTTGCCTCTTTGCCTTCAGCTGTATTGACCTCTGCTCTGTTCACTGGGGCTCACACCAGGACTGTTCCCTCTGCGGGGAATGCTTTTTAAAGCCCCAGATATTAGTATCGCTCATCCCTCCTGTTCAGACCTTTCCTCGGATGAGGAGGACTTCCTTGACCATTCTATTTAAATGTCCCTCCCCACTTCTTATCCCCACAATCTGCTCTGTGTCCCTCCCACTGCTCATCCCTGCCTGGCATTCTGGAACATTCACTTGTTTGCTATAGTTATTGTTTATTATTTTTTTTTTAGGTTTTATTTATTTGACAGAGATTACAAGTAGGCAGAGAGGCAGGCAGAGAGAGAGGAAGAGAAGCAGGCTCCCTGCCAAGCAGAGAGCCCGATGCGAGGCTCAATCCCAGGACCCTGGGACCATGACTTGAGCCGAAGGCAGAGGCTTTAACCCACTGAGCCACCCAGGTGCCCCTGTTTATTGTTTTTGTTCTTTGTTGCCTGCTCCTGCTCTACAAAGGCAGGGGTTCTTGTCTGCTTTGTTTAGTGCTATACTCCAGTACCTAGACCAGTGCACTGGTTGGCACATCGTAGGTGTTCAGTAAATCGACAGTGAAGAAAGGAAGGCATATGTGAGAGGAGATTTAGTGTTGAAATAGACCATTATGAGATTTGATCTGATGTGGAATAGGAAACATGTTTACTATCACAATATATGCTTATTAATGAAGAGTGATTAAATTTCTTCAATTAACATATCCTTTAAGCCAAACCAGGTATTTTGTTTTTCTCTTTCTCAGATTCCTAATACAATATATAAAAATAGCTTGAATGCCAGTCAGGAATAATACCAACTGGGAAGCCAAGGGTACTGGACCCCACAGCTTAGCAACTTGGGTTTTTAACCACTTCCCGCCCCTCAACACACTCACTTCCCTGCCCCACCAAATCTCTGTCCTGTGATGGGGGTGGATGGGGGCAGCTACAGGCCACCTGCTCTGTCCCCTCCCTTCACAGGGAGAGGGGAAAGGAGGGGAGAAGAGGACAGTCTTTTGAGGAACTCCTCCAAGGAGGTTGCCTTCAAGGTAAACTTTAATATTGGAGCGATATAAAAAAATACATATATAAAACTTTTGAAACGAGAGCCCTTAGGAAAGAGGTCTTCTTGAATTTGAAACCCTTGGTGGGTTTATTGATTTCAGGTTTCACCCAGGCACATGGCCGCCTTCACAGATCAGGCAGCTAACTCATTCCAGTCGCTTCTTTCTGGGGGATGTCCTCCCTAACCAAGTGAGGGGCTGGAAGACCTGCCAGAGAGGCATCGGTGCCAATCCGCAGTGGCATCAGCATAACGATGAGCGAGCAGGTGTTTTATTTTCACAGCTTTCTCAGATCTGCCTGAGAAGCTGGCCCGGGCCTCTCTGCTTCCTAGTTTTTTCATTCCTAATAGATTTTGTAAGTCGCCGGTTGGCAGACCCAGGACACGTTTTCTTTTGGTGGAGTGACGAGCCCGTGTCACTCTCTGATTCCCTGTGCTCTCATGCTCACCTGTGCACACCTGTCCTGCGGGGCATGAGTCTTCTGTGAAATTTTGGGGTGTCCTTTCTTGGCTCTGTTGCCCTTCTCAGGACCGTGAACACGCACACCACTGTCCCTTTTCCTGCGACCTGAGCATCAGATACACGGATTTAATGTCGTCTTTGCTGGGGGCCAATTACTCCACTGTATTGCTGTTGTCTGTGTGTTTCAGGGTTATAGCTGCTGACGACTGTTGTACTATGCACAGTTTTAAGCATTCATCATTAAAATTCATGATACATGTACCCCACCACGAGTCTTAGATGTCCGTATACAGGACCTCTTGTTTACTGCCAGAAGGGGTGGGCTGCCGGTCAGCACTCAGGTGTGACCCATCCTGACTGAGCTCCCTGCACTGTGTGGCTGGGTGTCCCGCCCTCTGTCAGGATTTCTGGGCTGGTTGTGTGGATTCTGTCTTGATTATTCAAGACTTCAGGAAGTCCTTTCTTAATCTTGAATTCTTAGGGTTCCTTAATCAGGTGTCAGAACATTTCAAAAATCTGAAGGAAGACTTTAAGGTGAGTTTTCCTGCTGACTCCATAATTCACTCATTCATTCATTCATTTAGAGAGAGAAGAGTGTGAGACAGAACATGAGTTGGGGGGAGGAGCAGAGGGATAGAATCTCAAGCAGAGTCCCCGCTGAGCATGGAGCCCACCACCGGGCTCGATCTCACAACCCTGAAATCATGACCTGAGCCAAAACCAAGAGTTGGACGCTTAACCAGCTGAGCCACCCAGGTGCCCCATGACCCTGTACTTCTACTGATGGATCATTCTTTGGTAGAAAATAAGGACAGCAGCAACCTTGTTAAGGTCATGGGTGACATTGTGCTGTCCGTTTGGTCTGGTTGATGGAAACGAGGAGGGACTCTCTTTTGGGGGAACTGAAAGTACCTGTGAAAATGTGCCAGGCGCCTGTGTCCACAAGTTATTTTTCAATCTCCATGCTTTACTCTTTTAGTTCATGTTGGCCCAAATGGCCCTGTGCTTTGAAGAAATCTGTCTTCAAAAAATAGGTGATTTTGAGTTGACAGAAATCTGTGGGGGTGTTCCAGAAGGCAGGGATGCCTTGCATAGCTGCTGATCACAGAGTGACAGGAATTAGTTTGAAATTGGGAATTTTCACCCACCCAGAAGGTGAAGACAGTGCCGAGAAGAGAAGTCGTGTGACTCCTGTGAGGCAGGAGGGAAGGGGGGTCTGTGAGATGTATATCAGCGGGCATCTCTCACCCCATGCGTGTCCACCCCGACCTGCTCCCCTGAAGCCTTCCTCCTCCTACTGATGACAGCAGCCCTCTGTTCAGCGGCACCCTTGGGGTCATCCTTCACTCTGCGTCCACACCCCCCTCAACTCCTTTAATGGGAGTATCAGGTCCACCAGAATGTGACCGCTTGCCTCTCTCTCCACTGCCACAGCAAGTCCAAGCCACTGTCGCCTTCTTCTGGTGACTGCACTACATCCTCACAGCTCGCTACTCAGCTCCTTTAAAATGGAGATCGGCATGTCATGCCTCTGCTTGGGATCCTGCAGAGCTCTTGCCCTGTTTCCCTTTTGTGTGATGTGCCCCGTCTGACACAGGTCTCTTCTTCCCCGACACTCTGGGGCTTGCTCCCCCAACCCACAGTCTTTCAGGCCCCTGCTGGTCTTCCCGCTACACTGGGAGGCTCCTAGCTCAGCACCTTGGCTGTGGCCTGTCTCACTCCCCTTGCCCCCAGATGTTCCCATGGCTCATTCTCTCTCTTACTAGCTTGTTTTCCTCAGATGCCAGCTTCTCAGTGAGAACCACCTTGACTACTCTGCTTCAAAATGAGGCCTTCCCTGATAAGAGGATCTTGAAGAGATGTCTGTGCTTGCACGTTAATTGCATTTGCAGGAGTCAGGATGTGGAAGCAACCTAAGTGTGCACTGATAGAGAAATGTTATACCCATACAGTAGAATACTATGCAGCCTTAAAAAGGAAGGCAGTCCTGTCGTATGCTACGTGGATGAACCTTGGGGATATTACACTGAGTAAAATAAGCAAATACTCTATGATTGCATGAACATGAGACCCCTAGGGTGCGGGAGGGGCACCGTGCCGTTGTTTAGTGGGTAGAGTTTCTGTTGTACAACGATGCATGGAACACTGCTGAACCGTACCCTTAAAAATGGTTAAGGTTGTAAATTTTATATTAGGTGTTTTTTACCACTATAAAAAAAGCAGAAATAAAAATCTAGGCCTTCCCTGTCACTCCCCATTCCTCCCTTTAGTGCTCTCTTTTTTCCCCTGGAGCACTGATCACTATCTGGTGTGCTTAACTTACTTACTTTGGACCTCTCCCCTCCAGGACGTAAACCCCACAAAGGTGAGCTTGTCATTTGTTTTATTCACAGATTGTCTAAGATACAATCCAGGCACTGATCAGGAACTTCATAAATGTATGTCGATCACATGAATGTGCCCCAAATCTCGGCCCAGCCAGACCTCAGAGACTAGGACACAGACTCGGGGGTGCTCCCAACGATGAGTGTGTGCTTGTTAAGCTGAGGGTTTATGCTCGGGTAGGAATGCTCCTTGTGGAATAGGGACAGGCAGGCAGGGTCTAGAAGGCATGCTGTGTGTTTTTAAACTGGAGTAAGTATTCACCGTATTTGAATGACTGTTGTAAAGGTGTTGCTAAAATGAGAATTGCCTGTTCATCCCACATGCCTCTAGCTGTTTGTCAAGCAGTTTCCCTGTAGGATGGCAGGGTGTACGCATCACGCCAGGTGTATTTCTGCCTCCTCTTGTGGACAAGATAGAGGAGATCCAGCTTTTGCGGAGGGAAAGAATCCTACATTTTCTTTGCTTCTTGCTTGATGGTAAGGCAGACCAATGGTTTTTCAAACTAGGTTTAGAGGAACCTGAGGGTTTGTTACTCCTTTTCAAAGGGAGCACTTTAACTTTTAGCAGCTTTACATTTTGATGTTCAGTCTAATGGTTTATCTGGCAGAGAGTTCTGCTGCATGTGGCTTTAAGGTCCTTGGGGCCAGGATTCTAACTGGGTTTGTCAGTTGGCCCTTCTACCGCTGGGTAGTTCAAAGCAGGTGGCCCTGAGATCCTTTCTTTTGCCATTTTCAAAGGGCAAGGAACGTATATCTAAAACAAGGCAGTGAATGGAAAACAACTTTTAAGTTTCAGTACTTAAGGCTAAGACATCCTGCAAAAGGAAATGTTTAAAGTGGGATTTGAAAAGAAAATCTCATTGCAGATGAAAAGAGGCTGACTGGCTAAAGAATCTGACAGATTCCAGAGAAAAGAAAATCCTTGGGTGCATATTCCTGTAGCATTTATAAAACACCGGAGCTCACCATTTATGTAGGAAACTTCAGTGGTACGGGGACAGGTGGTGGCTTAAATTGCTGATTCATTAGTGGGGTGAGTGTATAACCTGGTGTGATCATTAGAAGGGCAGCAGCTATATTATTAGCTTGGGCGGCCATAACAAAATACCACACATTTTTGGAGGCTGAAAGGCTGAGATCAAGGTGTCAGCAGAGTCATTTCCTGATGAGACTCTCTTCCTGTCTCTCAGATGGCCACCTTCTTGCTTGGTGCTCATTCGGTAGAGAGAGAGCATTCTCTCTTCCTCTTTTAAGGCATGAATCTTATAAAGGCATAGGGGCTCTGCCCACATGATCTCATCTAGCCCTCTTCTCCTCCCAAAGACCCTATCTCTCAATACTATGACACACTGGGTGTAGGGCTTCCAGGTTTGAATTTTGTGGGCGGAGAGCAGGATTGATAATTATGAAAGGGAGAGAGAGAATACTGATTTTTTTTTTTTTTTTTTTTTTTGCCTGGGTGTGATGATTTAGGCTTGCTTTTGTCCTCACCGATGTTGAAAATATTTCCATCTCTCTCTTTTAAAGCAGGAAGCTCAGACTTGTTGGATGCTTCATGTGTGCTGGTTGTAAGGCAGATCATAGTTTTATGGGCGTGAAGCATGTACAGTTTGGGGACCTCTTTCTCCCAAATGATACAAAACCACCAATACAAACAAGCTAGGGCCCTGAAGCTTAAACTTCCTTTGTTTCACAGTAAATCCAATTGTCTCATTTTTTTTTTCCTTTTGAAATAATGTTTACTTGTCATTTTTGCTCATCTTAGCAGTAATACGGTTGACTGTAGAAAATTTAGAAAATACAGGTAGGCCAAAACACCTGCCCTAAATTTCCTAACTCTCAAATAATCACTGTTGATATTTTATTATGCAAAAGGTATGTTGATTCCAGGATGTGCACATTTTCACATCTCAACCTTTCCAGAGCCTGGACGGCGCGTCCCAATACCCGGTGTGTCAGCGTTTGTCCGTGGCACACCTTTTCTCCTGCAGCGTGACTGGCGGCGTTGTTGGCACCTTATACAATGCTAGAATAAGGGGTTTGTCATCCCCTGGGTACTGAACGCTGTGAACATGCCCCCAGGTTGGCGGTGATGGGGAGGACCACAGTCAGCGGTGCAGGGTGACAGAGTGGGAACTGGGTCCCCCTGTGTACTGTCCTGTGCCCGTTGGTGGATGACATCTGCGCCCCTCCCACCCTGTGACACCGCGATTAGAGCGGTTTACCCCGCAGCAGCGTTTTGAGGGGATTGAATGAAACTGCCGGGCGTTAGCTGCGTACTTGCTCTTGGTGATTTGCCCGCTCAGGTCAGTTCACAGGTGCTTCAGGAGAGATCTGCGAAGTTCCAGGCCGGGGGTGGGGGCGGGGGCGGGGCATGACCAGGTACTTTGGGAGACGTTTGAAAATTCTCTGACACCCCCCGCAAGCTGCCGTAGAGACCCCGTGACGAAATGAGCCCATCTCCCCACTTCCTCAGGAAGCCCACCTGACATACGTGATTTTTTTTTTTTTAATGTAATTTCTCTACCCAGTGCAGGGCTTGAACTCACGACCGTGAGATCAAGAGTTGAAGGCTCTACTGACTGAGTCAGCCAGGTGCCCCATGACAGCGTTTTTTTAGTACTTCGCGTCCTTGCGCGTGTCTGCATGCACATCTGCTCCAGAGTCATGGTTTAGTTCACAGATCCCGTTTCCCCATCCGTTGTTGGGCATTCTGGTTGTTTCCTTTTTTATCTACAAGGTGACTTGGCACCGTGCGTCTTTGTATCAGAATCTGCACAACTTCAGGAGAATCTCATTAGGGTAAATTGCCAGGTGAGAGCTGTTCCAGCCAAAAGAGATACATGTTTTCCAGGATTCTTAAGGGAAAATTATGACAGTGCTGCTGTTCCCAAACTTTTGTCAGCCTGGGATATGACTCTGGGGGCCGGGTGTGGGGGCGAGGCAATGCCAAAGCTTCCAATTCAACAGATAAAAGCTGTTAATGCATTATTGTTAGCACTTCCTGATTTGTTTGTGACTATTTTTACCCCCTTTGTTGGCAAATATGGGTTCTTTTTTTTTAAAGATTTTTTAAAGATTTTATTTATTTATTTGACAGACCGAGATCACAAGTAGGCAGAGAAGCAGGCAGAAAAGGAGGAGGGAAGCAGGCTCCTTGCCGAGCAGAGAGCCCGAAGCAGGACTCATCCCGGGACCCTGAGATCATGACCTGAGCTGAAGGCAGAGGCTTAACCCACTGAGCCACCCAGGCGCCCCAATACATTTTGTTTTTAAACATGCAAGTATTTCTTCCACTCAGGTAAATATTCTCAGCCTAGCTTCAGAGAAAAAAGGTCAGAGAACGAGCCTAAGTATAGGCCTATATGCGCAACACAGAATTTAGATGCCAGAACTTTGAAATATTCGAGTCCGTTCTTCACAATATTTTTAAAATTGTAAAAAATGAAAACTTGACAGATTCAGTGATAATCTTTTTTGTATCCTCCCCCAGCCTGTCTGTTCCTTTCACAACCAAAGAGAACCTTCTTTTTTCATTTCATTTCTGTCTGCAGAACAAACATGTAGTACCTGTACATGTGCTTTCAAAAAAAAAAAAAAAAAAAATCACGCACTGGGGCACCTGAGTGGCTCAGTGGGTTAAGCGTCTGTCTTCAGCTCAGATCATGATCCCAGAGTCCTGGGATCCAGCCCTGGTTTGGGCTCCCTGATCAGCATGGAGTCTGCTTCTCCCTTTCCCCCCTGCTTGTGCTCTCTCTCTCTCTTTCAAATAAATAAAATCTTTAAAAAAAAAAATCACATAAGTGGTATTAACTGCATGTATCATTCTGAAAATTGCTTGTAGCTTTTTGTGTTGTTCTCCATATCCATCCAGGTTTTGTGGATTCATTTACCACCTGTTTAGAATTGCTTTGTGAGAATCTATCCTGGTCATCCGCATTGTGCTGTAATGACCATTCAGCTTGTTTCTGGTATTCTGCCTTTATAAGTAGGATCCTGAGAATGTCCTCTCGTGGGTCCCCCATGCTGAGGTACAGACACGCTGGCAGAGCCCATCCCTAGAAGTGGAATTTCTGGGTCATGGGGAGTGGGCATCTTAATGTCTCTAAAAGTGCCAGATTGCTTTTTCAGTCGTTTAGATCAATTCGTTCTCCTACAAGAGGCCAGGAAGAGCTACTGTTTTTCTGCTTCTTCCATAGATTTTGTGGGACCCGACTTTTATAGTTCTTTTAACAGAAAGAAAACAACCTTATAAATACACATTAATCATGAATGTAGGTATTTACTTAGAATGAGAAAATAAATCACAAGTTATAAATTTAACAAATGCTTTGAAATGTACCAAATATATCACACGATCCAGAAAAATAACATTTGAAAAAATTCGAGAATTGCATAGCACAGCTCTGTAATACTTTTTCTTCTATAATATATTGCCACATATCCTTTGATTGCCTATTCAGAAGGCAATGATTTTTGTAATTTCCTTTGCTCTAGATTATCAAAAGATATTTAGTTGTTTTTCGCTAGCATGGCTGATTAAAATGATTCTGTTATTTTTATGTTTTATTATTAAGATAGTCACATAATAAAATTCACCATTCTAAAGAGCACAATTTAGTGATTTTCAGTAGATTCCAGTGTTGTGCAGTTATTACTACTTTTTTTTAAAAAAAATTATTTATTTGACAGCAAGCGAGCACAAGCAGGGGGAGCAGCAGAGGGAGAGGGAGAAGCAGGGTCTCCAGTGAGCAGGGAGCCTAAATCAGGACTCGATCCCAGGGCCCTGGGATCATGACCTGAGCCAAAGGCAGACACTTAACTGACTAAACCACCCAGGCACCACAACAGTCTCGATCTAAGGACTCTGGGATCATGAAATGAGCCGAAGGCAGTTTCTTTCTTTGTTTTGTTTTGTTTGGGTTTTGTTTTTGTTTTTAATTTTTAATTTTTTATTAACATATAATGTATTATTAGCCCCAGGGGTATGGGTCTATGAATCATTAGGCTTACACTTTTCACAGCACTCACCATAGCACAATGCCCATAACCCAATCATCCTCTCCCTTCCCCACTTCTCCCAGCAACCCTCAGTTTGTTTTGTGAGATTAAGAGTCTCTTATGGTTTGTCTCCCTTTCGATCCCATCTTGTTTCATTTTTTTCCGTACCCCCCAAACTTCCCATGTTGCCTCTCAAATTCTTCATATCTGGGAGATCATATGGTAATTGTCTTTCTCTGATTGACTTATTTCACTCAGCATAATACCCTCTAGTTCCATCCACGTCATTGCAAATGAAAAGATTTCATTTCTTTTGATGGCTGCGTAGTATTCCATTATATATATATACACCACATCTTCTTTATCCATTCATCTGTTGAAGGACATCTAGGTTCTTTCCTTAGTTTGGCTATTGTGGACATTGCTGCTATAGACATTCAGGTGCCCCTTCGGATCACTATATTTGTATCTTTAGGATAAATACCAAGTAGTGCGATTGCTGGGTCATAGGGCAGCACTATTTTCAACTTTTTGAGGAACCTCCATGCTGTTTTCAAGAGTGGTTGCACCAGCTTGCATTCTCATCAACAGTGTAGGAGGGTTCCCCTTTCTCCGCGTCCTTGCCAGCATCTGTCATTTCCTGACTTGTTTATTTTAGTCAATCTGACTGGTGTGAGGTGGTATCTCATTGTGGTTTTGATTTGTATTTCCCTAATGCTGAGAGATGTGGAGCACTTTTTCATGTGTCTGTTGACCATCTGGATGTCTTCTTTGCAGAAATGTCTGTTCATGTCCTCTGCCCATTTCTTGATTGGATTATTTGTTCTTTGGGTGTTGAGTTTGATATGTTCTTTATAGATTTTGGATACTAGCCCTTGATCTGATATGTCACTTGCAAATATCTTCTTCCATTCTGTCAGTTGTCTTTTGGTTTTGTTAACTGTTTCCTTTGCTGTGCAAAAGCTTTTGGTCTTGATGAAGTCCCAGTAGTTCATTTTTGCCTTTGGCGATGTTTCTAGGAAGAAGTTGCTGTGGCTGAAGTCGAAGAGGTTGCTGCCTGTGTTCTCCTCAAGGATTTTGGTGATTCCGGTCTCACATTGAGGTCTTTCATCCATTTTGAGTCTATTTTTGTGTGTAGTGTAAGGAAATGGTCCAGTTTCATTTTTCTGCATGTGGCTGTCCAATTTTCCCAACACCATTTGTTGAAGAGACTGTCTTTTTTCCATTGGATATTCTTTCCTGCTTTGTCAAAGATTATGGTCTAGTTGACCATAGAGTTGAGGGTCTATTTCTGGGCTCTCTATTCTGTTCCATTGATCTATGTGTCTGTTTTTGTGCCAGTACCATACTGTCTTGATGATGACAGCTTTGTAATAGAGCTTAAAGTCTGGAATTGAGATGCCACCAACTTTGGCTTTCTTTTTCAACATTCCTCTGGCTATTCGAGGTCTTTTCTGGTGCCATACAAATTTTAGGATTATTTGTTCCATTTCTTTGAAAAAAATGGATGGGATTTTGATAGGGATTGCATTAAACGTGTTCATTGCTTCAGGTAGTATAGACATTTTCACAATATTTGTTCTTCCAATCCATGAGCATGGAACATTTTTCCATTTCTTTGTGTCTTCCTTAATTTCTTTCATGAGTACTTTATAGTTTTCTGAATACAGATTCTTTGCTTCTTTGGTTAGGTTTATTCCTAGGTATCTTATGGTTTTGTGTGCAGTTGTAAATGGGATTGACTCCTTAATTTCTCTTTCTTCTGTATTGCTGTTGGTATATAGAAATGCAACTGATTTCTGTGCATTGATTTTATATCCTGACACTTTACTGAATTCCTGTACAAGTTCTAGCAGTTTTGGAGTGAAGTCTTTTGGGTTTTCCACATGAAGTATCATATCATCTGCAAAGAGTGATAGTTTGACTTCTTCTTTGCTGATTTGGATACGTTTAATTTCTTTTTGTTGTCTGATTGCTGAGGCTAGGGCTTCTAGTACTATGTTGAATAGCAGTGGTGATAATGAACATCCCTGTCATGTTCCTGACCTAAGTGTAAAAGCTCTCAGTTTTTCTGCATTGAGAATGATATTTGCTGTGGGTTTTTCATAGGTGCCTTTGATGATATTCAGTAATGTACCCTCTATCCCTACACTTGGAAGAGTTTTGATCAAGAAAGGATGCTGTACTTTGTCAAATGCTTTTTAAGCATCTATTGAGAGTATCATATGGTTATTATTCTTTCTTTTATTAATGTATTGTATCACATTGATTGATTTGTGGATGTTGATCCAACCTTGCAGCCCAGGAATAAATCCCACTTGGTCGTGGTGAATAATCCTTTTACTGTACTGTTGGATCCTATTGGCCAGTATTTTGGTGAGAATTTTTGCATCTGTGTTCATCAAGGATATTGGTCCATAATTCTATTTATTTATTTATTTACTTATTTATTTACTTATGTATTTGACAGACAGAGATCACAAGTAGGCAGAGAGGCAGGCAGAGAGAGAGAGGAGGAAGCAGGCTCCCCGCTGAGCAGAGAGCCCAACGTGGGGCTCGATCCCAGGACCGTGGGGCTCGATCCCAGGACCCTGGGATCATGACCTGAGCCAAAGGCAGAGGCTTAACCCACTGAGCCACCCAGGCACCCCTTGTAATTCTCTTTTTTGATGGGATCTTTGTCTGGTTTCAGGATCAAGGTAATGCTGGCCTCATAAAATGAGTTTGGAAGTTTTCCTTCCATTCTTATTTTTTGGAACAGTTTCGGGAGAATAGGTATTAATTCTTCTTTAAATGTTTGGTAGAATTCCCCTGGGAAGCCATCTGGCCATGGACTCTTGTTGGGAGATTTTTGATGACTGCTTCAATCTCCTTACTGGTTATGGGTGTTCAGGTTTTCTCTTTCTTCCTGGTTCAGTTTTGGTAGTTTATAAGTCATTAGGAATGCATCCATTTCTTCCATATTGTCAAATTTGCTGGCATATAGTTGCTCATGATATGCTCTTATAATTGTTTGTATTTCTTTGGTGTTGGTTGTGATCTCTCCTCTTTCATTCATGATTTCATTTATTTGGATCCTTTCTCTTTTCTTTTTGATAAGTCTGGCCAGGAGTTCATCAATCTTATTAATTCTTTCAAAGAACCAGATCCTAGTTTCTTTGATTTGTTCTATTGTATTTTTGTTTTCTATTTCATTGATTTCTGTTCTGATCTTTATTATTTCTCTTCTCCTGCTGGGTTTAGGCTTTCTTTGCTGTTCTCTCTCCAGCTCCTTTAGGTGTAGGGTTAGGTTGTGTATTTGAGACCTTTCTTGTTTCTTGAGAAAGGCTTATATTGTTATATATTTTCCTCTCAGGACTATGAAGGTAGATTCTTAACCGACTGAGCCACCCAGGTATCCCAGTCCTTACTACTTTTAATTCTAGAACATTTCCATGATTTCCCCCCCAAATTCTGTACCCATTAGCAATTACCTACCTCCAATTTCCCCTTACTTCCAGCTACTGGTGACCACTAATCGACTTTCTGTTCCCACGGTTCTGCCTCTTCTGGACATTTTATATAACAAGAATTTTATCATATATACCTTCTGTGTCTGGCTTCTGGTCCTTTGTGTAATGTTTTGAGGTTCATCCATGTTATAGCATGGAACAGTACTTCCTTTCTTTAATAGAACATGATTTCCATTATATGGGTATACCACATTTTGTTTAACCATTTATCAGCTGGTGGGCATTTAGTTTTGTCCACTTTTTGCCTCTTGTGAATAATGCTGCTGTGAACATTAGTGTACAAGCTTTTGTGTGAATATATCTTTTCCATTATCTTAGGTATATGGAGGAGAATTGCTGAGTTAAATAGTAATTCTGTGTTTAACATTTTGAGAAACTGCCAGGCTTTTTTTTTTCAAAGCATTTGCACCATTTCTCATTCCCATCAGAAAGATATGACAGTTCCAGTGTCTCTGTTGCTTCTCCAAACACTTGTCATTTTCCTTTGTTTGTTTGTCTGCATTCCCCTAATGGTTTTGATTTGCATTCCCCTAATGGTTGATGATGGTGAGCATCATTTCAGGTACTTATTGCCTATGTGTGTGTCTTCTCTGGAAAAATTTCTAGTCAATTCTTTGCTCATTTACTAATTGGGCTATTAGTCTTCTTCTTGTTGGTTGTGGCAGCTTTTTAAAAAATATGTTCTAGATATTATACCTCTGTTAAATAATTTACAAATATATATACCTTTAATTTTGTCTGTTGTCTTTTACTTTCTAAATATTATCCTTCGATGCATAAAAGTTTTAAATTTTGATGAGGTTCAGTTTATTTATTTTTTCTTTCCTTCTATGTGCTTTTGGTGTCTTACCGAAGAAACTGTTGTTTGACTCAGTCATGCAGATTTATACCTGTTTTCTTCTAGGAGTTTCATACTTGTAGCTCTTACATTTAGGTTTTTGATCCATTTGGAGTTAATTTTTATGACTGGTGTAAGATGAGGGTCCTACTTCATTCCTTTGCATATGGATATCTAGTTGTCCTAGTACCATTTTTTAAAATTTTAAATTCAATTAGCCAACATGTAGCAAGTACATCATTAGTTTCAGATATAGTGTTCAATAATTAATCAGTTGCATATAATACCCAGTGCTCATCACATCACGCAGTTTCCCAATCCCCCTACTCCCCTCCCCTTCTACAACCCTCAGTTTGTTTCCGAGTCAAGAGTCTCACATGGTTTGTCTCAGAAAGTGTGAGTTCTCCAACTTAGTAGCTCCTTTTCAAGATTGTTGGCTAGTTTGGGCCTCTAACATTTCCATATCAATTTAGGATTAGTTTGTCAATATTTGCAAAATATTAGTTGGGATTTAGATACAGATTGTGTTGAATCTGCTAGTGAACGTGGGCTGTTTTTCCATTTATTTAAGTCTTCTTTAATTTTATTTAACAATGTTTTATAGTTTTCAGTCTACAAGTCTTACATATCTTTGGTTAAATTTGTTCTTTTTGTGGCTCAGTGGGTGAAAGCCTCTGCCTTCTGCTCGGGTCGTGATCCCAGGGTCCTGGGATTGAGCCCTGCATCACGCTTTCTGCTCAGCAGAGAGCCTGCTTCCCTTCCTCTCTCTGCCTGCCTCTCTGCCTACTTGTGATCTCTGTCTGTCAAATAAATAAATAAATAAATAAATCTTTAAAAAAATTTGTTCTTTTTGCTACTATTGTTAATGGAATTGTTTTATTGATTTCACTTCAAATTGTTCATTATTTGTGTATATTAAATACAACCTATTTTTGTATGTTGAATTTTTGTCCTCTCACTTTGCTTCACCTGTTTATTAGCTTTAATATTTTTGTGTGTGTGTATTCTTTAAGGTTTTCTATAAATAAGATCATGTCATATAACAACAGAGATAGTTTTGCCTCTTTTTTTCCCCCAAATTGCAAGCATTTTATATAATTTTATTGCTTACAACTTCCTTGCCCTGGCTAGATTCCCCAGTATGGTGTTGAGTAGAAGTGATGTCTTCCCAATCATAGGGGGAAGCTTTCAGTCTTTCCTCATTAAGTGTGATGCTAGTGAAGAAGACCTGAATAGACATTTTTCCAAAGACATACAGATGGTCAACAGATATACGAAAAGATGCTTACCATCACTTGTCATCAGGGAAATGCCAATCAAAACCACAATGAGGTACCATATCACACCAGTCACAGTGACTTGTATCAAAAAGATAAGAAATAACAAGTGTTGGCAAGGATATGAAGAAAAGAGAACACTCATGCACTGTTGGTAGGAATGCAAACTGGTGCAGCCACTCTGGAAAACAATATAGAGGTTCCTCAAAAAATTAAAAATAGAAATACTATGCAATCCAATAGTTCCATTGCTGGGTATTTATCCAAAGAAAATGAAAACACTAATTTGAAAAGATACATGTACCCCTATGTTTATTGCAACATTATTACAATAGCCATGACATGGAAACAACCTAAGTCCCCAACTATAGATGAATGGATAAAAAAAGATGTGGTGTGTATATATGCAATGGAATATTAGTCATAAAAAAGAATGAAATCTTGTTATTTGCAACAACATGGGTGGACCTAGGGGGTATCATGGTAACTGAAATAAGTCAGAGGGAGCTAGACCAATACTATGATTTTACTTATATAAGGACCATAAAAAATATGGAATACTTATATATGGAATATAACATACATATTATATATAACTTATATATGGAATATATATGGAATATAAAAAACAAAATAAATGAACAAACAAAAACATGGAAACTGAAGTAGACTTATAAATACAGAGAACAAACTGGCAGTTGCCAGAAGGAAGAAAGGCAGGGGGATGGGCAAAATAGGTGATGGAGATTAAGAGGTTGAAACTTCCAGGTGTAAAATCAGTAAGCATGGAGATCAAAAGTATAGCATAGGAACTATTGTCAATACTGTGTAGTACCATTGTATGGTGACAGATGGTAACTACACTTATTTAGGTGAGCATTGATTGCATAATGTAGAGAATCGTGAATACACTATGTTATACACCTGAAACTTAATAGAACATTGTATGTCTACTCTACTTCAATAATAAAACAGTATGATGTTCACTGCCAGTTTTTCATTGATACTCTTTATCATATTGAGGAAGTTCCTTTCTATTTCTAGTTTTTTGAGTGTTTTTATCATGAAAGGATGCTGGAATTTAGCAAATACTTTTTCTGCATCCATTGATAAGGTAGGTAATGTGCTTTATTCTATTACTATGGTATATTATTTTGATTGACTCTCATATGTTAGACCAACCTCAAGTTTCTGGGACAAATACCACTTGGTTATGATGAATGACCCTTTCTATATGCTGTTGGATTCAATTTGCTAATATTTTGTTGAGGATTTCTCCATGTATATTCACAAGGGATATTAGTCTGAAGTTTTCTTTGTCAAAGATGTCTTTGACTGGTTTAGGGGTCATGCTTATACTGTCCCCATAAAATGAATTAGGAAGTGTTTAGTCCTCTTCTGTTTTTGGAGGAGTTTGAGAAAAATTATTGTTAGTACTTCTTAAAGGTTTTGTAGAATTTACCAGTGAAGCCATCTATCTGGGTCTGATTGGAAGTTTTTTTGATTCTTGACTGTCTTAGCCAGTTTGGGCTGCTGTAACAGATACCACAGACTGGGTGGCTTAAGCAACAAACATTTATTTGTCACAGTTCTGGAGGCTGGGAAGTCCAAAATCAAAGTGCTAGCTGATCTGGTTTCTGGTAAACCAGTACTGTCTTGAAGATGACTACCTTCTTACTGTTATCCTCACATGGCTGAGGGAGAGAGATAATCATGTCCCTTCTTATAAAGGCTGTAATCTCATTTATGTGGGCTTCACTCTCACACTCTAAGTACCCACCTCTTTATACCATCACACTGGGATTGGGACTTCATTATATGAATTTGGAGGAGACACAAACTTTCAGTCCATAGCACTGACCCATTCTCTTTATTTGTTACTAGTCTATTTATATCTTCCATTTCTTCTTGAGTCAATTTGATAGCTTGTGTGTTTCTGGTAATTAGTGTATTTCATCTGGGTTATGTGATCTTTTTGGCATCAGTTTTTTATAGTATTTCCTTAAAATCCTATTAATTTCATTTAAATTTGGTATTGACTTTCTCTGTGATTTTTCCTGTGGTCAGTCTGGCTAAAGTTTGTCAATTTTGTTGATCTTTTCAAATAACCAACTTTTGGTTTTGTTGACTTTATATTTTCTTCTTTATTTCATTTTCCCCATCATTCTCTTTTTCTTTTGTTTGACTTAGGTTTAGTTCACTCTTCTTTCCTCTAGTTTTTTATGGTAGAAGATTAGAAGAAGAAGGTTATTGATTTGAGATATATTTTCTTTTTTAGCATAGGAGTTTTCAGGTAAAAATATCTTTCTGAACATTACTTTCATTTGGAGGGAGTAAACTGTTATGAATGATTAAATTTTGGTGTGTTGTATTTATTTTTTATTTATCTCAAAGTACTTTTTAATTATCCCTGCAATATCTTTGACCCATTTGTTATGTAGGAGTGTGTTGGTTAATTTGTACATATTTTGGATTTTTCCAAATTTCTTTCTATTTTTTTTAACTTATTATGGTCAGAGAACATACTTCGCATAACTTGAATGTTTTAAAGTTTTAGAGACTTGTTTTGAAGCTTAACATATGTTCTATCCTGGAGAATGTTCTATATACATTTGAGGAGAATGTGTATTGTGCTGTTTTGGGGTTGGATAGTCTATAGTTGTTTGTTAAGTCTCGTTGGTTTATGGCACTGTTCAAATATTCTCTTTCCTTGCTGGTATTCTGTCTAGTTGTTCTATTATTAAAACTGAGATATTGAAGTCTGAAACTATTAGTGTTGAATTGTTTATTTCTTTCTTTGATTCTGTCAGTTTTTGCTTCATATATTTTTAGGGCTCTATTGTTGGGTATATCTTCATGATGGATTAACCTTATTATTATTATATAATGTCTTTCTTTGGCTCTAGTAGCAATTTTTTTAAAGATTTTTATTTATTTATTTGACAGAGAGAGAGATCACAAGTAGGCAGAGAGGTAGGCAGAGAGAGAGGGGGAAGCAGGCTCCCCGCTGAGCAGAGATCCCAATATGGGGCTTGATCCCAGGACCCTGAGATTATAATCTGAGCCGAAGGCAGAGGCTTAACCCACTGAGCCACCCAGGCGCCCCTCCAGTAGCAGTTTTTGTCTTAACGTCTATGTGGTCTGATACCCTAGCTCTCTTTTGGTTTCTCTTTGTGTGAAATATCTACTTCTGTCCTTTTACTTTCAATTTCTGTCTTTTAATCCAAAGTGAGTCTCTTGTGGCAACATATATTTTGATCATGTTTTCAAATTCATTTGGCCAATCCCTGTTTTTGCATTTAATCCATGTACATAGTATGTGGTTACCAATAAGGAAGACCTTAACTTCTGCCATTTTGGTGTTTGTTTTCTATACATTTTGTGTCTTTTTTGTTTCTTATTTCCTCAATTACTGTCATGTTTTGTGTTAAATAAATATTTTATAGTATATTATTTTCATTCCCTTGTTGTTTCCTCTGCTGTATCTTTTGAGTTGTTTACTTAAAGGTTGTCCTGGAGATTACAATTAACATCTTAAGTTGTAACAATATAGTTATTATTCATACCAACTTAATTTCATTTGTATACAAAAACTTTGCTCCATTCTTCCCTCTTTCTGCTGTTATTTTTATGAAGTGTATCTTTATACATTGTTTGTCCATCAACATAGAACCATAATCATCATTTCACACAGATGAGTATTAAGATAGAAAGAAAGGAGTTACAAACACAAATGCCTTTATATTGTGTTTTATATGTAGCCATGTAGTACTCTTAGTCGTGTTCTCTATTTCTTCATATGGATTCAGGTTACTAGTTAGTGTCCCATCACTTCTGCCTGAAGAACTCCTTTTTAGCATTTCTTGTAGGGCAACTATGAACCCTCATTTTTTTGTATATCTGGAAATGTCTTAGTGTCTTCATTTTTGAAGGACAATTTTTGCTGGATAGAGGATTATTCCTCAACCGCTGTAATTTTCTTCTTAATTTCAGCACTTTGAGTGGGTTATCCCATTGCCTTATGGTCTCCATGGTTTTGATGAGATATTAGCCTTTAGTCTTGTTGAGGATTCCTTGTACATGATGAATTGCTTCACTTTTGCTGCTTTCAGGATTCCCTGTTTTTTTTTTCCAATTTGATCATGGTATCTTTAGGTGAATGATTTTATCTACTTCAGCTATTGTGGCTTCTTTCTAGATTAATATAACCTTTAAAGGCTATTAGTAAGTAATGATAACATCTCTTTCTTATTACTCTGCTTTTTTTTTTTTAATTCCTTGTCTTTACTGGGAATACTTTTAAATACTCAGCATTAAGTGTGATGCTTACATCAGGATTTGCAAGTTTCTCAGTTGAAGCAAGTTGTCAGGGAAGCATGGGAAGCATTTGTTGAATTGTTAGTGAGTTCATTAATTTTGACTTTAATTGAATTTGCTGTCATTTAAAATAACTTATTTCTACATAAACTAAAAATACTATTTTAACAGTTTGTGGTATGTTTGATAGCATGTAGAAAATTATCTTTGCCTTTTCTTTCCATCAGGAAGCTATACCCATGTATTAATATTTTCAACACTTGAAGTCATAATGCAGCATCAGATAGTTGAATTTTAGCAGACCTCCCTCCCTACCCTCCATGGCCTTCAAAGTATCTCTCTGGGTCCTTAGAGTTCCATAAAACACTTCGACAACCTGATTGAGGACACACTCCTCTCCTTTCACTTAGAGGGTAATTGGTACTTGCTCTCAAACACATGGAAATTGAGGAGTCATAACTGGAACCAAAGTATGTTGGACCAGAGTACTTCCCCCTGGTGGGTGTGAACTGAATACTAAATCTGATTACTAACAGGCTGTAATCAGTGACTCCTTATCATCCGCTGAGGTTTTACCCTTGTTACTGTTAGTCTTCACAACTTTGCAATCTGCAGGTGATTAAATGAAAACTTTGAGGAATTAAGTAAGTTACGTGTGGTCAATGTGGGCTTGGTGTAGGCTCTACTTGAAATTGTTTTTTCCTCCCTGAGAATTTTAGCTGTCCCTGCCCACCCAGAAACCCACAAACTAAACAAGATTCAAAGCAACAGTAGAAATAAAAGTATTGTGCCAGATGGCTAGCGCACTGTAACAGGTTTAGCCTTGCTATTTGATTGTATAAAAAAAAATGTAAGTTTGAAATACTGAGTTTTTGATTCTTTGATTAAGTAGTGCAAGAAAAGAACTAGATGATTGCAACATTTTTTTTCCAGTTGAAAGAGGCGACTGATATGCTTAGTGTCCAGGAGAATTTTTGTTGTAAACTCTCTACCTTTGCTTTGTGGTGTGATGTAAGCCAGGGCATAACCAAAATGAGAAACTTCATTTCTAGTCATTGACCTAAGTCAAAAAAGTAAAAAAGATCCCCATTTTATCCACCTACATGGCATACATAAATACCTGTTTTCCTTTATCTTCTCCCAACAATTTAGGAATACTCAGGAAAAGTTGAAGGGTTTAGTACAGATGGCTAGTGTGGGAAATCTTTTGCATTTACTTTGTTCTTCCTTCAAATCAAAGGCTACATGCATTGAAAGGGCTCTGGAAGACCAAACCTGGGGGAACGTAGAGTTCACAGGGTTGGAAATTAAAATTCCAGGGAGCAAAATAATTGATTTTTTTTTTTCATAAAATGTAGATACAGACCTAGCAGACCCAGACGTGTTCCCCAACAAGACAAGATGGACAGCGCTTGCCTATCCTCATTTTCCTTTGTTAAGCTTTGAACTCAATGGAATCACTCAACCTCTTAGTACTGTAGAGCTCTTTAGAGAAAGTGACATCATAATTTCAAGAGAATTAAAATATTTTGATGAGTATGACAAGCTTTAACATTTTTTATGGTGCCTTTAGAGGAAAATCCTCAGGAAGTGTCTAAATCATCAGCTGTCTACTCGTTTGGCATAGTGTAGTTGGAAGAAATACGCCATCAGGGGCTCTAATTGTGGAGCTGACTGATGAATCGCAGAATCTGCAAATGTTTCTGGCTTCGTGGGCCGCAGCAGGCAATGGTACGTCCACGTGGAGTGATGATATAACTTCTCTTTCACAGAACTGCAGACACTGATGGAGGGTCTGTTGGAGCTACTATTTAGGCTGCATTCAAATATCTAGGCAGATGCAAACTTTTCTGTGCGAAATGCTAATGTTGTCATTCACTGAATCAGAACTGATACCGGTAATTGGCACGGGGGCTGCACTTACGTAAATTCATAGAATAAAATTGGCTAAAGCATTTTTGAACTGCTTTTCTAGCCCTTTGGAATATCCACACACAAAACCAAAGAAACAGTGAGATGTAAGGCAGCCCTAGTATGTGAAATTCTGGTGCATTGCTGACTGCCAGTAAAAGTTGCCCTCTCCGTGTTGCCTGTTCTTGCCCAAGGGTAGGGTTTTACTAAGAAGAGCAAATTAGCAATTATGCTAGAGAGCTCTTAGCTCCATGAGGTGCAGTCTATATTGTGTTGCTTTCTGGTATTTCTAGAAAGCCTGATTAGTATATGACCCTTAAACCAGGGTCCATCTCTCAGATGCCCATGGGGCCAGTTAAGTAGCCAAGGAGGAAAGTGAGCAGAGGCCAGTCAATGCTGCTTCTGCTGCTGATGGTGACCAGCCCTTCTGCCAATGTGTCAGAAGACAGAATTTTCTGCAATTTTCAATTTTTAGTTTTTGAGGGGAGATTTACATAATGTAAAATTAATAATTTTAAAGTGGACAGTTCACTGGCAATTAGGACATTCACATTGCTGTGCATTTCTACTTTGGTCCTGCACGTTCACTCTAACAGGAAACTCTGTACACATTAACAGGTTTCTCTTCCTTCCCCATTCCCTGGCCCATGGAAGCCACCGATCTGCTTTCTGTCTCTGTATACCTACTCTGGATATTTCAGATAATTAAAGTCATATATTCTGTGGTTCTTAATTTCTCCTCCATTTTTGTAGGATAGTTTTATAGGTTAAACAATTCCTGATTGACAGCCTTTTTTTTTTTTTCTTTCAGCATTTTAAAAATGTTATCCCACTGCCTTCTGGCTTGCGTGGTTGTTGATGAGAAATCAATTATTAATTTTTTTTGAAGATCATTAGTATGTGATGAGTTACTTTTCACTTGTTGTTTCCAAGACACTTGCTGTCCTTGGCTTTTGACAGTTTGGTTATAATGTATTTTGGGGTGGATTCCTTTGTGTTTATCCTATTATCCCATTATTTCTTCAAATGTTCTGCATGCTCCTTTATCTCTTTGCCTTTCCTTCTAAGATTCCTGTTACACAATTGATATTTGTACTATTGATAATATCTCACATGTTTCTTAGGCTCTAGTCATTTTTCTTACTCCTTTGTTTTCCTTGTTCCTCAGAGTGGCTAATTTCTCTTGTCTTATTTTTTTTTTAAATGATTTATTTATTTGAGAGAGGGAGAGGGAGAGAATATGAAGCTGACTCTGCCCTGAGCACAGAGCCCAACATGGGGCTCAATTCCACAACTGCGAGATCATGACCTGAGCCAAAACCAAGAGTCAGACACTTAACCAACTGCACCACCCATGTCCCCCTCTCTTGTCTTATCTTTACTTTCATTGATTCTTTCTTCTGCCTACTCAAATTGAAGCCCTCTAGAGAGTTTTCAAAATTTCAGTTAGTGTACTTTAAAAAAAAATAACTTATTTTTTATTATTATGGCCAGTTAGTCAGCATATAATACAGCATTAGTTTTTGATGTAGTGTTCAACAATTCATTAGTTGCATATAACACCCAGTGCTCATCACATCACGTGCCCTCCTTAGTGCTCATCACCCAGTTTCCCCATCCCTCCACCCGCCTCCCTTCCATAGTCCTCAGTTTGGTTCCTGGAGTCCAGAGTCTCTCATGGTTTGTCTCATTCTCAGATTTCTTCCCATTTAGTTTTCCCTTCCTTCCCCTGTGGTCCATGCTATTCCTTATGTTCTATGTATAAGTGGAACCACATAATTGTCTTTCTCTGATTGACTTATTTCACTCAGCGTATCCCTCCAGTCCCGTCCATGTGTACCTCTCAGCCTTGATTTACTCGGTTCCTTTTTATAATTTCTATCTCTTTATTGCTATTCTGTATATGTTAACACATCACTCTCTTGGTTTCTTTGGCACCTTATCCATACTATTCTTTAAGTCTTTTAGCTATTTGGGACAGTTGATTCAAAATCTTTGTTTAGGGAGTCCAATGTCTTTTTCTTTAGGGACAATTTCTGTTAATTTCTTTGAATGGGCTATATTTTCTTTATGTGTTTCATAATTCTTTTCTGAAAATGAGAAATTTTGAACATTATATAATACAAACTCTGGAGGTCAGATTATTCTCTCTCCTCAGGGTGTGTTGTGGCTCATTCTGTTTGTTTAGTGACTATTTAAAACTATTTTGTGGGGGAAAAAAACCAACTATTTTGTGGGGGCACCTGCATGCCTCAGTCAGTTAAGCATCTGCCTTCGGCTCAGGTTGTGATCCCAGGGTCCTGGGATCAAGCCCTGGGTCAGGCTCCCTGCTCAGTGGGAAGCCTGCTTCTCCCTCTACCTCTGCTCCCTGCTCATGCTCTATTTCAAATAGATAAAATCTTTTTTTTTTTTTTAAAGATTTTATTATTTATTTGTCAGAGAGAGAGGGAGAGAAAGCGAGCACAGGCAGACAGAAAGGCAGGCAGAGGCAGAGGGAGAAGCAGGCTCCCCGCTGAGCAAGGAGCCCGATGTGGGACTCGATCCCAGGACGCTAGGATCATGACCTGAGCCGAAGGCAGCTGCTTAACCAACTGAGCCACCCAGGCGTCCCTCAAATAGATAAAATCTTAATAAAACTATTTTGCAAGGTCTAATGCATGTATTCTTTGAAGGTTCTTTAAATCTTGGTTCAGCTAGTGCTATCACAGAGATTTCCTTGAGTGCCAGGAGTAGGGGGAGAGAGAGAGAGAGAAAGAGAGAGGGAGGGAGAGAGAGAGAGGATGAATGGGGGAGAGCAACACCTCTCCTAGCCTTTGCAGAATGGCTGTGTCGGGACACTTCTTCACCATCTAGACAGGCAGCTAGCTCTGCCCTAGCCTTCATTTGCTGTGAAGGTCATCCAGAGGTGAAAGTTCAGTGTCTTTTCAGGTCTTTTCTGAGCATGCATTCTGCCCTGGATATACATACAGCTCTCTAAATCTCCCAGGAAACGTGGGTGTTTCCAAATGCCCAAATTACCCAAAGAAATTACCTTCAACTTCTTTAGGCTTTTGGCACTGTATTGTGTGCCTCAGTGGTAATCACCTATCCCAGCCTGCTGCCTGGAGTTCATTTCCCTTATAGTGTTTTTAAGGAGTGCTTTCTGATGTTCTATCCTGAGAAAGTTCCAAGGTAGGTGAAACAGAGATGAGCCCCTTTGCCAGTTTTGAGGCAACCTCTAGACAGAGCAGACATACAATTCTCTATGAATAACATCTACTCAGCTCCTTCTGGAACCAGGGACTGAGGTCCTACACTGGAAACGTGGGTTGTATCTTTAAGACCGCTACACCATTAAGGTGGAGAGGAGGGCAAAGCAGGGGCAAACAAAAATACACAGGGTTTTCCTCCCCTCCCCCTTTTTTTGTATTACCCTTTTCATCTTTCAGTGTTCATTTGGTTGCTGTGAGCCTTTTACTGCTTCCCAGAATTCTGACAATGTTGCTTCTATTTTTGCTTGATTTTTCAATGTTTCCTCTGGTGGGATGGGCCCTTGGAGCTGCTACACTGTCTTTTTGCTATTATCCTGGGCCAGAAGCCAGAAATGTTTAGTTATTGGCCACAAAATATGTCTTGGCCTTGCAGGGTAAGGCTTAGGGTTAAAGCTTTAAGGCCTTAAACAGGCTAAGTGTTCTATGAAACCCAACAAGAAATAGAACAATAAAAATTCTAACTCATAACTTTACAGGCTCTTCCCTGTTATAGCCCCTAGCTTGTTTTGTAACTTTAGATGTAGTGATACATTCTTTTAAGAGGATTTTCCTTTCATATTGTAAGCAATAGATACTTTATGAATTTCATATTTCATTCAGTAAATAATGTGTAAGCTGTGGCAGGCCCCTGGGAAGCAAAGCATTTATAAATCAGTGGGAGAGCATCTTAAAACTTTTTTGTTCTTGGTCAATTAAAAGAAATTATTATTGAAGTATAATTAACATACTGTGTTGTATTAGTTTCAGGTGTACAACAGAGTGATTTGATAATTCTATGCATGACTCAATGCTCATCACAATAAGTATAATCACCGTGCAGTGTTATTACAATATTATTGACTATATTCCCTGTGCTGTACTTTTCATCTCTCCATGACTGACTTATTTGATAACTGGAAGTTTATACCTTTTAATCCCCTTCACCTATTTCACCCGTCCTCCCCATCTACCTATTCTCTAAAAACCACCAGTCTGTTCTCTGTGTTTAAGAGTCTGTTTGTTTATTCTTTTGTTTTGTATTTTAGATTTCACATATAAGTGAAATTGTATGGTATTTGTCTTTCTCTGTCTGAGTTATTGGTGTTTTTTAGTGTGACCACTAAAAAAACCTAGATTGGTTTGCATGTATGGTAAGCCTTTTTCATAACAAAACATAAGCAAATAAACATTGTGGGGGTGTGTGTGTGTGATATACAAATGATTATTTTCTGTTGGTCCTGTGTGTGTTTGTTACAGTGTATGTTTATACTGTTAATAGTTTTTTTTTTAATTAAAAAAAATTTTTTATTATGTTCATTTAGCCACTGTGTAATACATCATTAGTTTTTGATATAGTGTTCAATGATTCATTAGTTGTGTATAACACCCACTGCTCATCATGACCTATGCCTTCCTTAATACCCATCACCCATACTGTTAGTGATTTGATCCTTAAAAGGCACAAAATTTTAACCTTCCTGCAGCAATGCTCCTGGGTGTCTTGAACCTGTGGTGTTGGTGGTGTGACCAGAGATTTATTCTGGCTGCCCAGCAGAATACATACACACAGATATCGTGAGCAGATCTTCGGAGAACTGGGTTGCCTCCTGAACAATTTTGGTTGCTTACGTGAAGATCTTGAAAGGGGCCCCCAAACCCACATGTAATCCATGCACACAGGTGGGGAGTTGTGAATAGTGAGGGCCCTGGGGTAACTTTCTATTTTAATGAAACATTTTTATTACTAGGTGTGAAGGTCACATTGTTCTGGTTCACGAAGGAGCGTTCTTACTGTCAACCTGTGTCG
This sequence comes from Enhydra lutris kenyoni, assembly GCF_002288905.1. Classification (NCBI taxonomy): domain Eukaryota; kingdom Metazoa; phylum Chordata; class Mammalia; order Carnivora; family Mustelidae; genus Enhydra; species Enhydra lutris. The sequence continues at coordinate 3,300,428 of NW_019154113.1, read as the reverse complement.
TAGCAAATTAAAACATTAAAAGAATATTGAAAACTTGGTGTTTGTTTCGTCTGAGTGTTGACATCCTGGGAGAGCCCTGACTGCCCTCCCAGGTGGTGTGTGTCCCTGTATATGCCTTGTGTGTCCTCCAGAACTTCAGGATCATAAGGGCACTAATTAGCAGTGAAATAATCATAGCATGAAAGCTTTAAAGGAGGAATCACAGATTTTATAACAGCTGAAACTTAGGATTTAGACAGATCTATAATTTTAAATGAATTTATAAAACCACTTGTTTTGTAATCACTTTAAAAGTTTATAATGATCAGCAATCCCAGCCAGTTATTTTGTGGATATTAATAAACTTATTCTAAAGTTTATGTGGAGAGGCAAAAGACCTAAAGTAGCCAATATAATAATAAAGCAGAACAACCAACCAAGTTGGAAGACCAGTGTTACCCAGCTTCAGGTTTTACTATGAAGTAATCAAGACATTGTCATAAAGGCGAAATAATATACTAATATATCAATGGAACAGAATTGAAATCCCAGAAATAGACACATAATCAGCTGATCTTTGACAATGAAACAAGTCAATTCACTGGAGAAAGGATATTGTTTTTAGCAAATGATGGTGGAACAACTGGATATCCACATGCAGACTCTTCACAAAAATTAACTGAAAATGGAATATGGACCTAAGTATAATGTAAGACATAAAATTATAAAATTTATAATACATAACATAGGAAAAATTTAAATGACCTTGGATTTGGCCATGATCCTAAATGCAACACCGAAGGTGTGATCTGTGAAAGAATGAACTTAATTAAAATAAAAAATTTCTGCTCTGCAAAAGACACTGTCAAAAAATGAGGAGACGAACCACAGATGGGGAGAAATTGTGTGCAAATGTCCTATCTGATAAAAGACTGTTATCCAAAATAAACGAAGAACTCTTAACACTAAGAAAATGAATAACCAGATTAAAAAATGGGCAAACTATCTGAACAGACACCTCACCAAAGAAGATATACCTTAGGCAAGTAAGAATATGAAAAAATGTTTCAACATCATATATCACTAATGAATTTTATTTTATTTTATTTTTTAAAGATTTTGTTTATTTATTTGAGAGAGAGAGAGAGAGAATGCACACAAGCAGTGAGGAGGGCAGAGGGAGAGGCAGGCTCCCTACTGAGCAAGAGCCTGATGCAGAACTCAATCCCAGGACCCTGAGACCATGACCTGAGCCGAAGGCAGACACTTAACGGCTGAGCCACTCAGGCTTCCCTCACTAATGAATTTTAAATGAAAACAACAGTGATACACTGTTACATGCCTATCAGAATGGCCAAAATCCAAAATACTGACAACACCAAATGCTGACAGTATGTGGAGCAACAGGAACTCTCGTTCATTGCTGATGGGAATGCAAGATGGTACGGCCTCTTTGGAAGACAGTCTGGCAGTCTCTCACATAACCTGACATTCTCTTACTGTGTGATGCAGCACCCATGCTCCTTGCTGTTAACTAAACGAACTGAAAACTTTTGTTCACACAAAAACCTGCACATGGATGTTTCTCACAGTTTTACTCATAATTACCAAAACCTGGAAGCCACCAAGATGTCCTTTAGTAGGTGAATATTTAAACAACTGTGCTACATCCAGACAATGGAATGTGATTTAGCACAAGAAAGTAACAAGCTAACAAGCCACAAAAAAGACTTGGAACCTTAAATGGAATTTTACATACATTTTTCTAAGTGGAGGAAGGCCACGTGACAAGATCCATATTGCATAACTCCAAAGATATGACATTCCAGAACAAGCGAAACTATAGAAACAACAAAAAGAGCAGTGGTTTCCAGGGGCTGGAAGGGTGGGAGTAAAGAACAGGTGGAGTACAGGCGACTTTTAGAGCAGGGAACCTAGTCTGTATACTATAATAGTGGATACACATCAGTATTTATTTGTTGTAACAATGTGACACATTGTAACAACGTGCCACTCTGGTGGGGACCTTGAGGATGGGGGAGACCAAGTGTGTGGGGGAAGGGACTGTGGGGAACTTTGTTCTCGCTGCTTGATGTTTGCTGTGAACCCAAAACTGCTCTAAATAGCAAAGTCTACTAATCAACTAGAATTTTAAAATGCAGTGCTCAGCAGTGTTTGGGGCCAGAAAGCAGGACCTGCTCATCCATCAAATCAGAGGAGAAAGGGAGCACTCCTACAAAGGAAAATGGCTGGGACCAGGCTCTGTGATTTATAAAGGAAGATTAAGGTGCTGCTCCTTTATTTATGGGCTTGTCCCATAAATAAGAGAACCCCTAGCATGTGCTGAACCAGGAAATGTTAGGCATATTGTTTAACAATTTTTTGTCTTTATGCTGCATAAGTGTTTACTTCAGAATTTTCATTAGATTTTAAGTGCGTATGGTGGTGGTGTGGCGTTTATTCACACTAAGCTCAGGTGTGGAGGGAACATGTAGCTTCCTTATTTCTTTGTATAACTGGTCTGTTTTATGTGAATCTTGCATCTGCTGGAAAGCCAGGGTGTATTAAGCATGTAATTTATTATTTTTAATCTTTTTGCCTTATCAATGTTTTTAAATTAATTCTGTTTAATCCATATTCCATAGACCCTTACCACTTGAAGTGTGGCCCATAGACTGAGAGTGTCTGCATTTCGTAGGAACCTGCTAGAAACGCAGGCCCCATGTCCCACCCCAGATATGCTGAATCAGGACTCGCGTGTCCCCAGGGGATTCCTATGCACTTAAGCACCATATAGATACTTCTGAGCATCTCTTTGAGTTCTCAGCCTTCTGTCTCCCTGCAGGCTCCTTTCCAGAATGGCAGCAGGTTGTAGGGACGCTGTGGCTCTCCGCCCTCCTGGAGGCAAGGAGCAGAGATCCTGGGTACCGAGTTCTTTGGTGCATGGGACCCCAAGGCAGCATCCCTTTTCTTCTCTTCCTCTTTCTCCTCCTTCTCCTTTCTCTTCCTCTCCCCCTCTCCTTCCCCTTATTCTCCCCTCTGCTCCTTCTTCTTCTTCTTTTATTTTGGTTCTTCCTTCTTCTAAGTTTTATTTATTTATTTATTTATGTTGTTGTTGTTGTTGTTGTAATACTCTTTTTTAAAAATTTCTTTTCAGTGTTCCAGAATTCATTGTTTACGTACCACACCCAGTGCTCCATGCAATACATGCCCTCCTTAATACCCACCACCTAACCCCCCACTCCCCTCCCCTTCAAAACCCTCAGTTTGTTTCTCAGAGTCCACAGTCTCTCATGGTTCATCTCCCCCTGTGATTTCCCCCAATTCATTTTTCCTTTCCTTCCCGATGTCCTCCATGTTATTCCTTATGCTCCACAAGTAAGTGAAACCATGTGATAATTGACTCTCTCTGCTTGGCTTATTTCACTCAGCATAATCTCCTCCAGTCCCATCCATGTTGATACAAAGTTGGGTATTCTTCCTTTCTGATGGAGGCATAATACTCCATAGTATATATGGACCTTATCTTCTTTATCCATTCGTTTGTTGAAGGGCATCTTGGTTATTTCCACAGTTTGGCAACTGTGGCCATTGGTGCTGTGAATATTGGGGTACAGATGGCCCTGCTTTTCACTACAGCTGTATCTTTGGGGTAAATACCCAGTAGTGCAATTGCTGGGTCATAGGGAAGCTCCATTTTTAGTTTTTTGAGAATCTCCACACTGTTTTCCAAAGTGTTGGAGTATGTTTCTATTGAACAGGGTTGCCTGGAAGCAAGCAGAACATGATCCACAGAAGAGTCATTGTCCGGTGTAGTAGAAACAATGTTTCAAACGGGTCATACCTTTCAGACACCCAGGGTCCTCACATTCCATTCTTCTGGGTGTGTACCTTAAGAATACCTTTAAGTGGAATTACTGGATTATATGGTAATTCTATTTTTTATTTTTTAATTTTTGAGGAACCTCCATACTGTTTTCCACAAATAAAATGAAAACACTAATTTGAAAAGATGCATGCATCCCAGTGTTTTTTGTAGCATTATTTATAATAACCAAGAAATGGAAAAAATCACAAGTATCTATTCATAGATGAATGGATAAAGATGTGGCATAGGTACACACACACACACACACACACACACACAAATACACACACCATGCAATATTATTCAGCCATTAAAAAAGAATGAGATCTTGCCATTTGCAACAACATGGTGGGTCTAGAGGGTAGCATGCTAAGTGAAGTAAGCCAATCAAAGACGAATACCATAGGATTTCACTCAGATGCAGAATTTAAGAAACAAATCAACAAACAAGGGAAAAAAAGGCAAACAAAAAACCAGCCTCTTAAACACAGAGAGCAAACTGGTGATTGCCAGAGGGGAGGTGGGTGGGGAGATGGGGGAAACAAATAAAGAGAAATAAGAGTACACTTATTATGATGAGCACTGAGTAATATACAGAATTGTTGAATCACTATACTGTGCACCTGAAACTAATAATACTGTGTTCATTTTATTTCAATAAAGAAGGAAAAAGAATGCCCATAAGGACATTCACTTCCTCTGCAAGAGCCTGCAGCCTTGAATCTTGCACAGCTCAGGATCTGGGCACGATTCACAGGCACCTTGGCCCAGTCTGCAAGACCACCCTGGACCGCTGTCCCCCACCATATCTGAGGGGGCAAGGTGCCCCTGCTGGGGCTGTGGCTCTTTGATGGCCTCATCCTGTGGCCTGGTGACTGGCGCTCTGGCTGGTGCTGGCTGGGCTTGGTATTCCTCTGGTACTAAAATTCCCTGAAACATTTCATAGGCTTTAGAGTATGTCTCTTCTCTGAGCTCTAAGGGCTAATGACTGAAGCCAAGGATTCCGGTTTCTTTGTCTCCTAGCAACAGATTTTCTCCCCCAGCCCTAATTTATTTATTTTTTTGAACTTTTTTTCAAGTCTAACATACATGCAGAGAATTGCACAAATTGTTGAGTACACAGCTCAATCTGGTTTGTTTTTTTTTAAAAAACAAAATTAATATCTCTGAGTAACCAGCTCCCAGGTCAAGATGCAGAACCTTACCTGTACTCCAAGAGCCCTCTTGTGCCCCTTTCCAGTTGCTAGCCTCCCCAAGGTTAACTCTGTTCTGATCTTTAGCTTTATACATTAATTTTGCTTATTTTTGGGGTGCCTGGGTGGCTCAGTCAGTTAAGCATTTGCTTTCGGCTCAGGTCATGATCTCCAGGTCCTGGGATCAAGCCACACATCAGGCTCCCTGCTCAGTGGGGAGCCCGATTCTCCCTCTGCAGCTCCCTTGCTGCATGTGCACATGCGCTCTCTTTCTGTCAAATAAATAAATAAATTCTTTAAAACATTTTTGCTTGTTGTTTGAACTTCATATAAATGGAATCACAGAGTAGGAGTTATTTAGTGTCTGATTTCTCGCCCTCAACAGCATTTGTGAAATGCCATGCATATTGCTGAGTGGAATTGTGGTACATTTGTGTTCACTGCCTGTGGAGGGCTCTAGTGGGTGAATATATCCTGTTTATTTATCCATTCTGCTGTTGACGTGCATGTAGGAGGCTTCCCGTTTGGGCCATTGGGGTCAGTGCTGCCGGATGCATTCTTGTATGTGGCTCCACCAAGATGGGTGTGGGCACCCCTATATTGGGTACAGGGCACACACAGGTGCAACTGCAATAGTTACCCCAGATCTCCAGGCTGTTGTCCTAGTGTCCACTCCCTCCAGTGGTGTCTGAGACTTCTGGTCATTTCTTGCGGGCACTTCTTGGCCCTTGTTGCAGCGGTCCTAGCATGGCTCCTGCCCCACAGAAGAATGAGACAGTCACCTGCCTTTTGCCCCCAGGTGTCATTTCTGCCCCAACCTTCTTGTCACAAGGATCTTCACTTGGGCAGGGGCTGAGTGACAGGATTTGCTTGGACTTCAGGCATCATCTTCCTTCTTGAAGCCCAAAATCTGGGTCTCCTTTGCCACCACAGTTGGTGCTGGTTTTAGATCAAGCTGAGCTGTTGGATTATCTAGATTTAGGAATTTAAGATTGCTGGATTCTTAAGCACATTGGATTTCAGGCTCCACATGAATGGGCCTTTCTCAGCCAGTCTCTTTTCTCTACTTTCTCCTCGTGCTTATAGTCCAATTTCATCCTGAAATGCTTTGAGGGTCACACGATGCAGCCCATGAAGGCCAATGTGCAGAATTTATCCCATCATGTGTCTTCATGTTACTGCCTTGAAAGCTCATGGGTGAGCCCCAGAATAAACCAAAACAGAGGACAAGGGCAATAGTGGTTGTGCCTCTAGCTTCCCAGCTCTGAGGAGAGAATTCTTGCTGCCTTCTACCCCACCCCGACCAGCCAGGCTGGAGATGCAGGTGGGGAGCCTGGGTAGGACCCAGATACTACTCACTCCATTGTGCCAGAATGCTACTGGGATGCATGGGTCCCTCCCACTCTTTCCATCCTCATGCTGTTCTGCTCGAGATTGGAAGTCCAGAGAGTGTGGTGGGGATAATACACCAGCTCTCAGGACTACCACACCCAATACACCCACACTGCAGTGAGTCAGGGAGAGTAAACACAAGAAGGGCAGTGATTGTTATGGCACATCTAGGGAAATAAAAAAACAAGATATACAGAAGGAAGACAGATATAGATGTCCGTACAGTTAACAGCTTAAAGTCCTCTATTAGAATAGATGTGGTCGGAGAATAAAATTTAGTCATAAATTTCTAAAAAGCTGCATGGGTGAACCAAGAAGGGTTAAAAATAATGGACAAAGATACACAAGACAGGTACAGATGAAAAGCGATATTAAATCAAAGCAGAAGGCATCAAAAAGAATGAGTAAAGTTGTTTTATGGTAAAAAAAAAGGTAGATTCTGCAGGTGAGTTGAAATTGTTCTGATCCTTTACAAAAAACATATACCCTCAAAATACATAAAATAAAAACTATTAAAAAATGCAGTGAGAAATTGACATAATTGGAGTTGTAGTCTGTAAGTTGCTGATTTCTTTGACAGATAAGATAAAATGAATAAAGATATGAAACAATTTAATAATATAAAAGGACAGTTTAGTATCTCTATACCAATATTCTCTTCTTCCAGTGGAAAACACCCATTTAATTCAAATACTGATGAGCCATTTAAAAAATTGATTACATTCTAGATCTCAAGGAAAACATCAGCTTATCTCCATAAAAATTATGTATATATCTATGACCACCATATTATAATTTAGAATTTAATAAAGATACATAGATAAGCTAACCAGTTGTCATTTTTAAAAAAACATAAGAATAAAGGTGAATAAATAAACACAGCCACTAGGTCCATAACCTTTGAATCAAAGGAGAAATCAAAACCAAAATGTCAGGTTCTTTATAAAAAAGCCCAAATAGTATACCATTTATATAAAATTTTAACGTATACAAAACAATATTATTTTAGGGAGGCTTCATTTGCTTTGTAAGTATAAAATGCACAGAAATGACACTGAATACCAAATGAAAATAAAAACCAATAATCAAATGTAGGTACATGTTTGCATAGGAAAATTGATAGTTTCAGTGCTTTTATTGTTAAGTTTTAAAAAATGAACTGAATGCACCACTTCAATAGACTAGAGAAAAACCATAATAATCCATACCCAACTAAAAATAGGAGGAGGAAATAAAGATCAAATTGGAGATGAAAAAAATAGGAAAGAGAAAAATAGTAGATTTGATGAATAAACCTAGGGGCTCGTTCTTGGAAAAGCCCAATAAGATAAACAAATCACATGATAAGAATAATCTCCCCAAAGCAGAAAAACAAAGAAAATATATTGAACAAAAACAAGCATGTAATGCAGAGATAAGCATTTAAATATAGTATTTGTGCAACTGTAATATATTTGAAAACCTTATTGAAATAAATGTTCTTCTAGGAAAAGATATCATCACATTTTCTCAAGAAGCAACAAAACTCCAATTGGGCTAGTGTCCAAGGAAGAAATAGAAAAACAACGTTCAAGGAAATTTTTATAAAGGAACAGAAATGAGAGGAGATGTTTCGAACTAGCTATTAAGATGTTATTACTGGTACTTCAATTAAAATTAAATGCAAACAGAAAGCTCACGAAAAAAAAGTTTGCCTGTGGTAGGAAATGTATTAAAATATTTGATGTGTCAAATCTAACAAATCAATAGGAGAAGAAAGGAATATTCCAGGAGAAAAATCAGTACAAAGATAATTAGAAGTTTAAAAAAACAACAGCCAGTTAGCATAAGGAGCATGACTGGAGTCTTGATAAACCTCACTAATAATTATATCAGTGGGATGGCTGACAAGATGATGCTTTTGTTTGGCAGGGGATCTGGACTTTGGACTTTGGTACTCAGACTTGCATCCTCCCTGCCAATCCTCAGCATGTGATTTGGGGCCTGCTGCTTTAATTTGTTTTAATGCCTCCATTTTCTCACCTATAAAGTAGGCATAATAGGGGTCCCTGCCTGGCTTGGTTTGTGGAACATGTGACTCTTGATCTCCTGGTCCTGAGTTTGAGCCCCACGTTGGACGTGGAGATTACTTGCAGCTAAAACAAAACAAAAATAAAGTAGGCATAATCATTCCTGAGTCTTTGGATTGTTTTAAAGGTTAAATGGGATCATTTATGCAAAGCTTTTTAATGCTATAATGCCTGGACCATGATAAGCTCTTAATAAATACTAGCTTTCTGTGGTACTGTCAGTACCGATATGTTATGTCAATAAATAAAAAAAGATTTGAAGAATGGTAAAACCCATTGCTGGTGAAGATATGAAGAAACAGGGGCTCTCCTACGCTGTCCCCTTGCCCTGAACATGCTCTCAGAGATCAGGGCCAAGGTCAGCCTGTTTATTGTCAAATCCTCAGGACCTAGCACAACACCTGGCTTGTCACAGGTAGTATTTTTTTTCTGAACGAGTTGCTATGAATGCTACCAAGTCTTTGAGGCTCCTTGGCAGTATAATTCCAAAGCCTTGAAGAATGTGCCTGTTTGACTCAGCAGTTCCATTTCTGACATTTATCTTGAGGGAATAGCGCATCATGAATGCAAACATGCTTATAAAAGCAATATAATGGGAACATAAAGGTCCTCTTCAAGGGGATTAACTAAATTAGTATTCCCAGGGAGGATGCTGTTAGGATTATGGGCTGGTGTGTGCACACAAGAGCCATGCACAAGGGGGTGGTCCCACTACCTGGGCGCATGCCTCCAGTGCAAGTAACATTCCCCAGTCCTGTAATGACCAGCTGACACCTGAAGGATGTTCTCTACCTATGCTGTGAAATCACACATGGTCATTACATATTATTTTGTGAAAGTATATTTGTTAAGGTGAAAAGTGTTTATGACATATTAAGTAGAATGAATAATTCATAAGAGTTCATAAAAAGCTATATATACAGGAGGGGCGCCTGGGTGGCTTGATTGAGGGTCCATCTCTTTACTTTTGCTCAGTTCATGATCAGAGTTATGGGATCAAGCCCTGCATGGAGCTCCACGTTTGGCCTGGAGTCTGCTTGTCCCTCTCCCTCTACTCCTCCCCCTGCTCTCTCTCTCTGTCTCTCAAATAAATAAATATAGGATGACCCCCTTTTGGTGCACATACATTTATGTACATGTATGGACAAAGTCTAAGGGTGTACATCAAGAAATTAATAGTGTAGTCTGTGACTGGGGTGACAATGGGTCGTTTTTCTTCTCGGGGTTTTCGTATTTTCCGCAGCAAACACATATTACCATGAAATGAAATGAAGAAGCAGAAGCGGGCTGCATCCCCAGTGCATCAGGGCTGTTGACCTCAAAGTGTCCCAGAGAGGAGATGTTGTCACACAGCACTTCCTAGTTTTGAAGTCACAGTGGGAGGTTATGGGATAGCAGGCTGAGATAGCCATGCTGGACCCCAGGTTGGCTGGACCTGAGTGGGCTTCCTAGACTGTTTCTAGAAGCTGTGGGGAGGGCTGGATAGAGGAGGCTGTGAGCAGCCACGCTCAGGCTAGATCTGCAGGACAGGCCTGAGGCAGGCTACAGCCATGTAAGGAGCAAGTGCCCTATGGCTTCTGATAAAAACAGCCAAGGCCCAGAATCTGGCTGGGGAATTGGAATGTGGTCAAGGGTAGAGGTAGGAGAGTAGGGCCAGATGTCCAGCAGCCCTGTATGGACATATGGCTGTATGGCCAACCCGTGAGGCAAGACATGGCCTTCCTTTTTGTAGACCCCATGTTGACTTTCTTGGTGACCTGGGACAGCAGGCACTCAGGAGTTCTTTCATGAATGAGGGTTCTGATGTCATTTTCTTCAGGGGTTTTAGCTCAGAAAGCCTTCTGAAAATGAGGAAGGTTCAGCTAACTGTTCCTCTGTGAACATAGACTTTTTTTCCTTTTTGGGGGTAGTGGGTCAGGGAAGAGGTGAACTTTACGGTGGTTTCTGAAGCTGTTTAAGCATATACTAAAATACACAGTTTGCTTTTTTCAAAATATTCACCCATTATGTAAATAACCAATTTCACTTTAAAACATTATTTTTAGAAATAAAATAATGCAGATTCTAGTTGTAAAAATTACAGAGCTAAGGTTTCATCTTGAACAGTATAATTTGCTGTCTAAAATTTATATGTAAGTATTATGTCTCTAGATTTCAGACAGTTGTCCCTTGACATTTGGTAAGTTTGCATTTATTTTCATTTGCAGATCTGTCGCATTTTCCCTAAATATGATTATCTTGTCTGTGAGTATTTCTTAATAGACTATTATCTCGTGGATGGAAATTAATGTGAACAGGATACAGATGTCCACCATTGGGTAGAGACATCACTGAGAAGTGAAATAGGAGACCTGTCTGTCTCTCTGTTGGACCTGGTTTTCCTGTAGCCTGGAAGACCTGCTGCTTCATTTCCTCTCTGCTCATCTACAGCTGCGTCTTGCCTTGGAGTCCCTTCTCTCTCCCCTGGCTGTGCCTTCTGTCTGCCTCGGTGAGAGTCAGCTTCAGACCTCTTGAAAGTGAATCGTGTTCCACTGAGCCCAGAGTGGACAGGCCATCTGAATCCTGGTTCAAGTTTGGGACTGCAGGTGCTTGCCAAGGGAGCCAAGTGGAGTGAGCCCCACTTTCCACCAGCCCTGTGAACCCGCCCTGGGGGAGAGCCATGGGGTGGGGGGCGTGGCTTTCCTGCTCAGCGCAGGGATAATAATAATACTACATAGAGCTTGCCCACCTTCAGCCTGGTGCTGGCGTATGAGCCTCATCAGTCCCCAGCACGGTCCTCAGAAGCAATAGCCATCATTGGCATCATGCCCCTGAGGACTGGAGGTACCCACTGGCCCCCAGACCATACTTGTCCCCCGCACCCCCACACTGTTTCTGTTAAAAGCTGCATGCGTTTTGGTGTATTGAGGCATGAACCTGTGCTCTTTGTGGAGTCAGATTCTTTGCGAGATCGTACAAGTTAGGGCCCACAGGATTCTGCAGGAGAATAACAGGGAGGTCCCTCTATGATGGGAAAACAGGTTTCTTTCCAGAGTAAAAGAAGAAGAATCAATGTGTAACGAATGGGACCAGCCGTCTAGAGAACTCATGCTCCCGAGATGTGAGACTTTGAACTGTATGGTCAAGGAGGTTTAGGCACCCAAGTACGCATTGGATGACCCGGGAATGTAGAGATTGTTGGCGGTAGGGAGGGCCTGAAAGGCCGGATGTAACCATGAAGCTGGAATGTTTGTGTGTGCTGAAGGGCTAATGTCTGTGGTCTATTTCTGGAGCTCCATAGCCTTTCTGGTGCCCAGGAAGATTGCCCCGTAGCCTTTTTGGATGACAGAGCCCCGCATTTGCCGGGCAAGAGCCAGCGGTGTTTGGATGGCCTGGCTTGTTCTGGGTCTCAATCCTGGGCTTCCCAGGTGGCCTCCTGCTTACCCTTCTGTGTGCTTTTCCCCGTTGAGTGGTGTCGAATGGTGCTGAGCAGCAAGGCTTCCGGGCACTTCCTCTCTCCTGCTAACCAGCAGGTGGGCATACTGGCTGATGAATCAGCCTCTTGTGGAATTTTGAAGGAAGAGCCAGCAGGAAGTGGTGACAGGATGGGAAGGGGCAGCTTGGGGACTAGGTGACATCCCTTCAGGGAGGGGGACCCATCTTGCTTAGTTGGTGGGCAGAAGCCATGTTGCAGGGAAGGAGTGAATGCTTGACAAGGAGAGGGAGAAAAGCGAGGGTGGCCATGGCCTGCAGAGTGCTGACTGGTTTTTGAGGGTGGTGCCTGCTGAAGGTGGTGGTCTCTGGTGTGGTGGACCTAGACAAGCAGGCTGGGTCATCTCTCCCTGAACAGGGGTGGGGCACATTCTCAGAACCTGTGGCCACGAGGTCCCAACCATCTGGGGGCTGCTGAGGGTTGGCAGCCCGGCGGGACAAGGACCGTGGCTGGCTGTAGCGTTGGTGGCCACACACAGCCAGCCCTTTCCATCTGAGCTTTAGGACGCCGAACCCCACGCAGCCCTGGTTTTGCTGCTTTGAGGACTCGGGTGACTGTGACCCCAGGCTTCCACTTCAAGGGAAACACCTGTATGGTTTGTCCTTGCTGGCTTCCCAGAATCATGGGTCACCTCCTTACCTACCCACCAGCTCTGAGCTCGCTGATTTGGACTTTTCTTGAAAGTGTCAGGAAGGGGTTGGGGTGAGGACTTGTCTTTACATGATGTGGGCCTTTGCCCTGATTTCTGTAGTAGCTAATGCATGCCCTTCAGTATGGCAGATGGGAGAAAAGTGAGCTTTCGTGGACTTGAGCAGTTTTCTTTAAGGCCCTAATGCTGCCCACACTCCAGGGGGAGGTTTAAAGGTGTCAGTAGTCATCCAAGAGACCCAACCTTGAACGTGAGAGCCCCGTCTTTTGTCCTGACCGTCCTCTGTGCTGGGAGGTCTTGGGTTTTCTCGTGTGTGTGTTGGGTGAGGGGGTTGATGAGGGCAGTAGCACTTAGCCCTCTCAAGGTCTGGGGCCCCTTTCAGAAGCAGTTGGAAGCTATGACCCCATCACCATTCTTAGGGCTTCTGGCCTTGCGATGTTCTAACTGTCCTGCATCCACGCTACAGCACCAACACTCACCCAGGGAGACGAGAGCTGGTGTTTCAGTCGACACCCTGGGGTCCATCGGCGGGGAGACGGAGGTGGGCGCTTACTTCTGCTCTGAACCGAAGTCGGCCAGTGCCCAGCAGCCCTTGCTTCCTTGCCCGGTACTGACCCAGCATAAATCAATAGAAAGGTCTTTCTGGCAGTTCTTTCTTTTTTTAACATATATTTTCCTGTTCACCCTGAACATAGAAGGATGTCTTCTGGCCCATAAAACCAAGGCCTCCAGGTGGCCATCTGCGCCCCCCCGCCCGATGTGTTTTATTTAGCTCACGCAGCATTGAAAAATGTTTAATTATTTCCCAACACTTGAAACGTGGGAGAGTTTGCAGTAGAATACGGATTTTGAATTCTTCGGCAAAACTGGAAGGTCTGGCCCCACTGGGGGTGGATTCCCGCAGGGCAGCTGAGCGGAGGGTGGCCGGCGCCTTCATTCTGGGGAGGTGGAGCTCCTGGCAGCCATGGGCCCCCTCGGTGCCCTTGTCTTTGAAGGGCACTTCTTGGTCCCACCTGGTGCCAGCCCTGGAACCTCTTGTCTGAGAGGGGCTGCATCCTTGAGGGCTGCGTCCTTGCAGTCGGTGCTCTCCCCGCTCTGCAAGCACAGGCACAGTTTCGATTCCCTTCCGTAGTGGGGGTGGGGGAGGTAGGGGGGGTGGGGCGGGGCAAGGAGCAGAATGTGCCCAGCAGCCCAGAATTTCTGCAGCTTCAGAGCTTCACCTAAAGGAAGGCCTCCTGGTCTGACGATGCTGGCTTTCCTATTTTGCTTGAAGTAGTATGGATTTTCCAGGGAAAGAGAGGCTGACATTCAGCTGTAGAAGAGGGCAGGCTGCCCTGATTCGGTCACAGCCGAAGCCAGGGAGGAGCAGGGGACCGCGGGTCGGGCTGCGTATGGGAGTGAGGAGCCAAACCTGGGCAGGCGACAGGAAAGCCAGCTGCCCAGTGCTGGGCGTAGAAGACGGCAGTGGGTGCTGTGAGATGCACCCCCCCCCAAGCCCACCAGCACACACCCCTGTCTGCTTGCTGAACCCCCTTCTGGCCCAGCAGCTCAGGGACCAAGGGGACTGCCCTGACCGTGGTGCCTGTTATCCTTCAATAGATATTGATAACGCGTTTTTATTCCCTTTCATCTAATCACATGCAAGTGCTTGTAAGCTTAACCCTGGCATCTCTGAAAATAGAGAAAAGGGGATTCTTAGCCATGTCTATGTAGATATATGAGTGTAGGTGTGTCCTTTTGTGTGTATGTTTGGGTGTGTTTGTGTACATGCATGTGGCATATGTGTATCTATGTGTGCCTGTATATATGTCTATGCATGTGTGTGATTGTATGTGCATATGTGTGTGCATGTATTTGTGTGTATATATATGTATACATATGTGTGTGTGTGTGTGTGTGTGTGTGTGTGTGTTTGGGCGTGTCTATGTGTGTATATGTCTGTGTTTGTCTATACTCTGAAGCCAGAGCTGCCGTAATTGAAAGCCACTGTCATTTGGTGACATTTTCAAGGTGGCTTTGGGCATTCAACACCTGCCGTTCCAGAGGCGGTTCTGTCCTCCTCTCATATCCTCTGCTGAATTGTCACAGCTGATACTGGAAGAATTAGATTACGGGGCACGGCTCCAGCCCTGAAGCTGTCCCCAGAGAGGGAGACAAGAGAATGTGGCCAGTGCCATCAGAAGAGCACTGTTCTAGAAAATGTCACCGTCGGGGTTGCTCCCGATGATCTCCTGTTTTGCAGTTCTTGGGAAATTAAAATGACAGCTCCACTCTGCTCCGGCTGCACTCCCCGCCCTCCTGAGGATCTGCTTTTGTTATGGGGGTGCTCCTTGTCCCTGTGGTTGCTCGTGCCTCACTTTTCCCATCCGCCGAGCATCCTTACCCATCCCAGCCCTCCAAGACTCCCATCCTGTGCTGCTCCATGCTGCCCTTTGTGCTTATTGGCTCTATTCCTGCTTTGAAGTGGCTTCTCTAGGGCTTCTGAGCCTCTGACCCACCCCTGGAATTGCCCCCAACCAGACAGGATGTCGTGCCAGTGGTCTGGGCCCTCTGATTCTCAGCTTGCTGCCCGGAGCAGCACACCTGACTGTTTGTACATGCTAGTGTGTGTGCAACCATGTGTGCAGATGGGTAAGAACTCTTTTTTTCAGAAGGAGGCATGGGGTGGAAACACTGTGCCATAGAGAGACATGACTTGTGTTCACAGGAAGGGCACAGGGACCATTGCACTCAAGGTGCACCATTCCTCTGGGAGGGCCTTCCAGCTTGCTCCCTTGTGTCTGTGTTAAACTTGGGAGCCCTTTGCCACTTCACTGCTGTGAAGGGTGTGCTGGACAGACAGGCACTGGGCATCAGAGGTCTGGTCCTTCCTTTATTACCAGCAAACTGCCAGTCCTTCTAGCTGTTTCTGGGAAGCTCTTGCTTCTTTGCTCCCTATGTGTCTTGGCTCTCTGCTCCTTGCCTCTCTCTCTGGCCTCCCTGGTGCTCACGTGCTCACCAGCCCATGCCTTCACTTCCTGTCTGCCTCTGCCTCTGGTCCCTCTTTCCTTCTTGTCTCCCCTGCACAGTATATCATTCTGTCACTGCTGTTTTCCAAATCCACTCTCATTCGTGGGTGGCAGTTTCCCTTCCTTCAGCAGAAGACCAGCTTCTCGGCACTGCAGCCAAGGTGGCTCTGCCCCCAGGATCTCTGCCTTCTTGGTTCAGCACAACTTTCTGGTCCCTTTGGCTCGTCCCTGGCACAGCTCAAACCCTGGGATCCGAGGAGCACGCAGTAGATCCTTCTGGTTGCTCCTGCAGCTGCCTTAGGAGCAATGCTTGCTAGAGCTTTTCACATCAGGGAGTGGCCTCTATGTACAATGCTTGACCCAACATTTGGGAAATGATCTTTCCCTGTTGATAGCAGAGTCTTTTCTTCCCGTGAAAATCTCAAAATAGTGTGCTTTGGGGAAATGTGAATATGGAGTTGATCTGGATGAGGGCAGGGACCATGGGGCTCATGCCCCTCCCCTTGGCAACAAGATCCTTCTGGGAGGACCCCGAACCCCCTTCTAGATCCTCCTGGGCTCTGTGCATTGCCCGTTGAGATCCTCTGTATTGGGCTGAGCTCTGCCTCCAAAATTGAGGAATCAGCAGGAAAAGGTAGAGTAATTCCACAATCCCCCGCTTGGCTTACTTTCAACAGGCAGTCACTGGGGGCCGAAGAACAGCAGCCAGCATTTTAGGACATTATAAGAACACACCCAACAGCGGTTGCTTATGTTAAAACAAGGGATGATGTTTGTCAAATGACTGTATGAGCTAGAACGATTTTAATGGTAACTTGGCACCAAGAAATGAACACTAGCTAGTAATCAAGCAATGAATTAATCTAAAAAAGGATCAAAGGAAGGGCTTTTTCGGCATCAGTCACCTTGTCTGCCAACACTCATCATTTGATTACGGCTTCCAGCAGTTTCTGGAAGGATGAAGAAGGATTTCAAGGTGCATCTGGGCTTCCAGGTGGCCAGTTGGCAGTGTCAGCCACGGCTGAAAGGAGGCACCTATGGCCCTAGGGACAGCCCTTTTGGCCGGCAGGAGGAGGGAGGGAGCGTGTGAGGGAGTGACAGAGAGTTGAGAGGAAGTGTGCGAAGTTGCCGCGGGCAGGTGTCCTGAGGGAAAGCCTGAGAACCCACATCTCTGCTCAGGAATGGGGTGCAGCATGGAATAAGGGCAGGCAGACCCCAGGACGGGCAGTGCCCACTGTGAATTCAGTACAGTGGAAAGCAGCAAGCCTGGACAATCGTGGTGGCCCCCTGGCAACCCCCGCCCCCAACCACTGGGCTTTGCCCTGTCCTGCCAGAGTTCCTGGGCACATTGTCATTTTCTGTGGTATGCTTGGGCAGGTTTATTTAATTCAGCATCCATTCTTTGATCTTGTCTTAGGCTTTTCTTCATGATGGAAAGAAATCCGTTCTGTGGTTTTTAGAGTTGTGTTGACTGTACATGATAACAGATCCCTGCCGCTTGCAGGAAGTCTGTGGTGGTAGCTCTTACTTCTGAGTACCAATGGGCATCGATTTCAGGGAAGGACAAGGAAGGATGTCCATGGTGGTAAAGAGTCCTCAACTCTCACGAGAGAGATGGAGGCACCAGTGTTGCCAAGAGAACTCCTGGCTGCGGCTGGGGTCTCAGGAAGGGCCTTGCTGGGTTCGCTCTGGGAGGTGTGTGTGCTGAAGGCCACCTTTGGGGCTGGAAGGGAGACCCCCTTTTTAATTTATAAAGCATTTTAAATTGTTTCTTTTAATTGTACAGTTCAGTGCCATGAAGTTGTACATGCACAGGGTCGTGCAACTCTCACCACCACCTGTCTCCAGAACTCTTTTCATTTTTCCCAAACTGAAGTCTGTCCCCAGTAACTTCCTGTTTCCCCTCCCCCAGCCCCTGGCCATCACCATCCTACTTTGAAGAATCTGAGGACTCTCAGAACCTCATGTAAGTGGAATCATAACAGTATTTGTCATTTTGTGACTGACTTGTTTCACTTAGCCTGATGTCCTCGAGGTTTGTCCACATTGTAGCAGGTGTCAAATTTCTGGAAGGGAGATTGTTGCAGTGGGGAACTGTGGATACTCTTCCCGCCCCCACCCCAAGTGCCAGCCCTATCCCTGAGCCTCGAGCCTCAGGGGAAGAGTTGTCTCCTGGTATCTGGCCGTCCAGGATTGCTCAAATGGCCTTTGTGCTGCTTCTATGAAAGGTATTACATTAAATGAGAAGAACTTTAAAAAAGTTGGTATTTATACTTTTTTTTTTTTTTTTTTTTTTGCATAGGTTAACATTTGCTGCTAGACCCCCCACCCAACTGGGGTTATGTAAGAAACTCTTTACACATGCAACAGTTTCAAAACAGGTGTAATCATCATAAAATTATTTTAAAAATAATGTATTTATCAACTGATGATTAGGGTTGTATTTCAAAATAATATTCAGAAGCTTAATAAAAATGAATCAAAAATAATCAAGGAAAATCTTCAGACATTATTGAAGCTTTACTCAATAGTTTAATCAACTCTGCAAACGGTCCGTTTGGTTATTTATCGGTCTTCCCCTTTTATTAATTGCCCACTTTTGACCACGACTGGTGACCCACCACTGCAAATGAGATCCCACCTCAAGGGCCACCTTGTAAAGTGAATATATGCCTGATTGGAATGTCACAATTATGCTCAATATACATTTAGAAATATTTATGCTTCATAACTTTGTAAACCTCACCAGTTAATCAGTATCGTGTGTGTGTGTGTGTGTGTGTGTGTGTGTGTGTGTGTGTGTGCACTGCAGGGTGCCCCCAGGACTAGAAGCACTGTTTTGGGTTGTTTGGAAGCAGTAAAAGCAACACAGTGCTGGTCTCTGCTTTTAAAGACCTTGCATTCTGTCCAGCATGTGCCATCTGTAGTCAAGAGAAGGAGCAGTGAACACTCTCTAGGGTCTCTGGGTAATGGTTCCATCAGCATCTGGACGCAGGTGAATGTTTTGGAGGTAGGAACAATCAGGTGAGGCTTCAGGGAGAAGGAGAACTGGAGCCAGAAATGGTAGGTGGGTGGGGTTTGTGCAGTGGAGTGTGAAGAAAGACAGTGGGTGTGCGTACCTCCACTTCCATTGCGGGGACGAAAGAGGCAGAGTGTATTTGAAGGCTAACGAGTCACCCTGCAGAGCGGGAGGTCTGGAAGGACAACATTGCTGGGCAGTTCCTTCTCCGTGCCCGGCTGTGAGGGGTCACAGTCTGGGCTACGGATGTTCACCTTCAAATCTTCAGGGTGCGTGGTCCTAGAAGGGGTGACGTTATGATAGCAGGACAGTGGTCTTTTCACTGTGTTGTCCCTGCATTTAATCCCTCTGGCACAGCCTCCGGAAGTGCCTGTAACTGGGACAGACCAACCACAAAAGCACTTTAGCCTTCAAAAGCGTCCTTGTTAACCTGCGTGTCGCACTGTGCTGCCATTGAATGCTCAGGTCGTCTTTTCCTTAGCGTTTTAGTGGCGTTGCCTCCCTGCACGTGGGATCAGACTTTATTCTGGACATTCAGTCTCCATGGGTGAGCGATGTTTTGCCGTTATCCATCCTTGTTTAGTGGCGGATGCGCAGATCACAGGTCTGGCAGTTACCGGTTTGGCAACTGCTTTGGCTGGGATACTTTCCGGGCTCCATCTCCAAAAAGCAGCTTCTCTACTTGGCTGTCATTCATGTCATTCATGTCAGAAACCTCCGAGCTATCTTGATCCCTTCTCTCCCTTCACCCTTGCCCCTCAGCTCTGCCTGTGGGACACACCCAAGTCTGTTCCCCCTCCCCACCCTGCTGCTGCTCCTCTGGGCTGAGCCCCTGCTGTGGCTGCTGCTGCTTCTTTTTTTAAAATAGTTTTTTTTCTTTTCTTCTTTTTTTTTTTTAGAGAGAGAAAGAGAGTGAGCAAGAGAGAGAGCACAAGGTGGGGGAGGAGCGGAGGGAGAGGGAGAAGCAAACTCCCTACTGAGCAGGGAGCCCACCATGGAACCCGATCCCAGGACTCCCGAGTCATGACCTGAGCCGAAGGCAGACACTTAACCATCGGAGCCACCCAGGCACCCAGAGCCCCTGCTTCTTACCCAGGGTCTCGTCTGTGGCGCATCTGGGGGTCATTACATCTTTCTCACTAGTATCTTCACTGTCTTCCCGACCTGTCCACTGACCGTCTCTATCCAGCAGCCAGAATAATCGTTACAGAAACATAAGTCAGACTTCACCATTCCCCTGTGTAGACTCTCAGTGCTTTCTCTCCTTTCCTCTCTCCTCCCTTTTTCTTTCCACCTTGACAAAACTGGCCCTCCTATGCCTTTCCCCTTTTCATGTTCCTCTTCCTGATCTGCAAACCAGATTTTCCCTCCTCCAGAAGTCGAAGCCCTCTCCATCTCCAGCGCCAGAACCTCACACAGCCTGTGGGTGCATCCCTTCTGTGGTCCCTGCCCCCCGCCTCTCCCGCCCCTGTTCCTTCTCAGAGCTCCCCTTCCTGCACACTCAGGCTACAGGAGCCCTCAGCCGCCGCCCCCTATGTTCCATCTGTCATTCTGTGATCCGGCTTGTCTGTTCCCTCCTGTACGTCTAGTACCTGTTTTCTCCTAGTTTCTTGGCGACCACATGGCATCTGTCTTGTTTACAGCTGACTCGCTGGCACATATAACAATGCCTACCGCTTTGCTGGCCTTCAGTAAATGTTTGCTGGATAAGTGAGTGAACCCAGCAGTTCATCAGTCATGGGCGGAGCAAGGCCTGGCGTAATCTACCTTCAATTATCCAAGATTCCAGGGCACAAACAAAGGAAAAATCACTCATACGGGGACCTACTGACTCTGAAAATTGTTGAGTATATCACCGATGTCTCTAAAAGAAGGAGTGTGACAGGTATTCATATTAATTAGGTGTTAGTATTAGGCAATTTGCTTCGCATTTATCTTTTTACTCATTTTTTTTGAAGATTTTATTTATTTACTTGCCAGAGAGAGAGTGAGAGAGAGAGAGCACAGCAGGGGGAATGGCAGAGGTAGAGGGAGGAGCAGGTTCCCCACTGAGCAGGGAGCCTGATGTGGGATTTGATCCCAGGACCCCGGAATCATGACCTAAGCCAAAGGCACACACTTCACCAACTGAGCTACCGAGGCATCCCTTCTTTTTCATTTACACTGTTAAAATTTTCCTTTCAAATTTATAGAATTTTGAGGCCACCTGGGTGGCTCTGTTTGTTGAGCATCTTGCCTTTGGCTCTGGTCATCATTCCAGGGACCTTGGGATCGAGCCCTGCATCAGGCTCCTTGTTCAGCGGGGAGCCTGCTTCTCCCTCTGCCTCTGCTTCCCCCTGCTTGTGCTCTGTCTGTCTCTCTCTCTGGCAAATAAATAAATGTTTAAAAAAATTTAGAGAATTTTGAAAATCGTTTAGATAGGACTATCATCTTAAAGAACTCATGATTTACATCAAATGTCTTTATTTATGTATTTTTTGTTTGCTGATTATATTTATAATGGACCATAAAGTTGAAGAATCATGGAATTACTGAGTAAAGGTGCATTTAAAGAACCCCCAGCACTGCGCAGCTGTGGTAAAAACTTAGTGTCAGATGGTCTTTTCAGTGCTGCTGTTATTCTTACTGTATATGGTAGCAGAAGGTGTTTGTAGTTCATTTTAAATCAGCCCTTAGCAGAAGGTGTTTGTAGTTCATTTTAAATCAGCCCTCTGCAGAAGGCAGGCTTCCTTCAGTGGTATTTCTGATTCATGGGTCCTTGGTCTCCTGGAGCCAGTGATGGGGAGCTCGCCGCGTCACAGACTTCATCGTCAGGAGGAAGCAGCTGGAGCCAAATCTAATTTTGCACACTGATTCGACTTCTCCGGCTCTTCTGCAGAATGAGGAAGGGTCCTTACTTCCCCTTCCCACACGGTCGTCCGTCAAGTGCGAGACCACAGCTGCACCCCGTTCCCTGGTAGCTCTGTTCTGCTCCTACACTCGGAGGCCTGTCATCCAGTTTTCATCTGGTGGTTTCTGGGCATCTCATCCTTCTGGACAAGCACCGAACTGGGTGGAGAGGGACAGGAGGTGGATTGTTTCCACTGTGATCTGGGCAGCTTCCCGTCCCAGAGCCCACTGCCTTAGGTTGCAGTGGTGGTGACTTAAAACCCCATGCTTCCCCCCTCCCACTCCACCCCCCGCTGCCCAGTGTGCCCCCCCACCCCATGGTCTGCTACTCACCATGTTTGATGAAGTTTGGTATCGAAATGAGAAACCTTTGTAACCTTTGATGATCAATTCATCTGTCTACTTTGCAAGTTAGCATTGCAGCCTGTTGAGATGATCTGATCTCAGTTTGGTGTCTCACGTCCAAGGACACAAGCCCGATGTCGTAATCCCTGTAGTGTTCCGCCGGTACCCATCCTTCATCCAGGCCAGGCCAGGGCTCGGTGCCCTGGACCCCTGCCTGTGTCCTCTGAGGCCAGGCAGTGGGCGGCCATGCCAGCCCCAGTGTGTTAACATCTTGCTGAAATAAAGGTCCTTCTCTGCTTAGCATTCCTCTAATGTGCCAATCTCGTAACCTTATTAAAAGAGAAAATGAGATAATTTGGCCTGGCACTTCCTTCCTGAGTACTCAGGAGACTTCTGCTCAGATAATCCCCCCCTTGGATCTGGACCAGGATTGACATTGGGCTTATTGATATGACCTTCCTCGGTTTGCTTTTCTTTGCACCTCCCCTGCTCCCCACGATGGCTTAAAATTAATATTAAAAAAAAAACAAACACCCCACCCAGCACACAACAGAGTGAAAGTCAAATCGTGTTGAAAAGCTGGTGATCAGAACAGCCGTCCCAGCTGCACCCTGCACACAGGCACCCCAGCCTCAGCCCTGGGGACAGCCACTCCCGAGTCTCTTGCTCACTTTGATCCTCTTCTTTTTGTGCTAAAAAAAAAAAAAAAAAAAAGACTTATTTATTAATTTTATTTCGATAAAAGAGCCCATTACATAAAATTTACCATCTTGACCATTTTTCTGCACACGGCTCTGTGGCATCAGGTTCACACATGCTGTTGTGCGCCCATCACCACCAACACTCATTTCCGGAACTTTCTCATCTTGCAGAACGGACACCTGGCTCCCATTAAACACAAACACCTCATTCTTCCCTCTCCTCCCTGCAGCCCCTGGGAACCACATTCTACTCCCTGTCTCTGTGAATTTTACAACTATAGGAATGTCCTTCCAGTAGAATCACATAGTATTAGTCCTTTGGTGACTGACTTCTTTCACTCAGTGTACGGTCCTCCAGGTTCATCCATGCTGCAGAGCTCCCTTGTTTTCTAAGGCTGCATAGTGTTCTGTGGTGGGTCTAGACCACGTTTTGGTTACCCGTTCATCTGTTGGTGGAGACTTGGGTTGTTTCTAGCTGTCAGCTTTTGTGAACAATGCTGCTGTGAACACCGGTGTGCAAATACCTGTTTCAGTCCCTGCTTTCAGTGTTTGTTGGTATTATCCCCGGAAGTGGAATTGCTGGATCATCTATGGTCATTGTTCCCTAATTGTTATAATGGACCTTATTTTATTCTCAGACTCCTATTCTGCTGGGCAGCAGGAGAAATAAATTAAAAATGTGTCAGTTGATGGTATCTGGGTATTTTGGTTACTTCTGCCTGCCTATATCCAACTATCTGTCTATCTCTTTAAGTTTTCTTGAGGTATAATTTATGATGCATATTATTTACTCATTGTAAGGGTACAACTGATGATCTTCAGTAAATGATATGGTTGTGGAACCAGCCCACAACCCAGCTGTAGAACACTCTCATCCCCTAAGCAGCTCCAGACTCTGCCCTGCAGAAGGTCAGTCCCTGCACATAGGCTTCCTCTCAGCCCTGGACCTCTGGAGCTTCCCTGGGACTAGTCTTCAGGATCCTTCTGGTGTGTGTGTGTGTGTGTGTGTGTGTGTGTGTGTGTGTGTGTGTCTTATATGGCTTCATGAGACAAGTGCAGGGATCTGATTTTCTACATACGCCCTGGCGTTCAGCCTGGTGCCCCTTGCCACTTGCCTTCCTGCCATCTAGGGGCTGTGACCCCCACACACACCCTTCCCCTTGCAGGGAGATCCGCTTGTACCTCCTCAACCCCCCCCTTCCTGCACCTGCCAGCTTGGTCACCCTTTTGTGTTCCATGTCTTAGGTTTCTGGGAATGTGTTGGACCCTCTTACCCATGCTCATACCTCCCCATCTCCTTGTCCTTGTGGATCTGTACCTGTGAACTTTAAAAGGAGAAGAGAGGTGGAGAAGGTCAAGTATCACTTTTAACCAGGATTTCCTCCTCTTCATTAATTTTCAAAACTCTCAAGAGAATCAGAAACTACATATTAGAATCCTGTTTCTTTTATTTTCTTCATCCTCTCCACCTCCTCCTCTTCCTCCTCCTCCTCCTTTTCCTCCTCCTCCTTCTTTTTTTTGTAAAATGTTCTAGTTGTTTGGAATTTCTTGTTTACCACGGTAAAGTACAGCCAATAGAGCTTATCTGCAGGGGGGACACAAGGGGTCATGCCACAAAGAGGATTGCTTTGCTAAAGATATAATGATAGAATTCCCAGTGGTTCCAAGAACTTGCTCCTGAGTTGACCATCACTTGCCCTCTCAAACTGTCAAATGGTATTCTTAAAAAAACATCAAAAGAAAATCAGCATGGTGATTTCTTAAAACATTAAACAGAATCACCCTGTGGTCCTATCATTCCAGTTCTGAGTTTGCCTCCAAATGAATTGAAAGCAGAGGCTCAGGTATGAATTTGCCTGCTCACGTTCACAGCTGCCAAAGGGTGGAAGTAACCCAAGTGTTCCTCAACAGATGAACGGATAAACAAAATGTAGAATGTACGAACAACGGAATATGACTCAGCCTTCAAAAGGAAAAAAATTCTGACATGTTACTATATCGATGAGTCTGGAGAACATTATGCTAACTGAAATCAGCAAAAG
This sequence comes from Enhydra lutris kenyoni, assembly GCF_002288905.1. NCBI lineage: Eukaryota > Metazoa > Chordata > Mammalia > Carnivora > Mustelidae > Enhydra > Enhydra lutris. The sequence goes on along the minus strand of NW_019154113.1, from coordinate 3,275,802 downwards.
AAAAAATACTGTCTGATTCCACTTACATGAAGTGCCTAGTGGAGTTGGATTTATGGAGACAGAACATAGAGTGGTGGTCGCCAGGGACTGAGGGAAGGAGGGAAAGGGTATGGATTTCTAGTCGTGCAAGATGAAAAGGCTTCCAGAGATAGGTTGTACAACAATGTTAACACTACTGATGTATATGCTAAAAAATTGGTAGGATGGTAAATTTTGTGTTACGTGTATTTTACCGCAATTTTTAAGGTATGCCAAATGAAAGCCTCTTTTGAGATTAAACAGTGGGGTATTTTGGGTCATCAAAAAATTTGGTGAGAACCAACTCATGTCTTCTGATTTGTTATTAGTATACGCCATGGCTTAGAACACAGTCTTAACTGTTACATTTGGGTGACAAACTTATGTGACAGTAGGCGTTAAATAAACGGCATTTATAAAATAAAGGGAAATAGAGGATAGTCAGCGGGGTGTTCTGTGACAATACATTTATCACAAAGATCACACAGAACAAGGTAATAAATTTACAAAAGAGGGTAGTGTGAGGCAGTCCAACACCCATGAAAATAGGTAAAAATAGATTTCTTGCAATCAGCCTAGTGTTGTCAGTATAGTTATTGTCTTGAGAAAATCCCATTTGTAGACAATAAATGCTCTGTAGCAAGGCACATAAAAAAGTTGTAACTTGACAAGTTTTCCATTAAATGAAAACCAGAAAGAGATCAGAAAGTAACTGAAAAGCTGGATAGCTTTTTTTTTTTTCTTGTCAATTCAGAGCTCGCACAAGACTGACTTCTAGGTTTTATTCACCACCAGGTGCGTATTAATTGGAGGAGAGGGGATGGTGACTTGGGTTAATGGTGTCGGAGTTTTTAGTTTTTCTGGGAGTGTCTAGACTTGTTAGCTTAGAAGAATCCTCATAATATTTTGCAATTGCTAAATTGCTCAAATATGTTAAGGCCTTGAGCCTAGTTCAACATGAAATTTAAGAATTGCACCTGACACGTGGATTGTTTCATATTTTTGGACTTAAACGTTTAGTCTGAAAACATTGTCTTTAGGTGTTTATACTTGAGATTAGTAAGTAGATCACTTTGCAGCTTTTTAAAATTATTATTATTTTATTTTGAGAGAGAGAGTGAGTGCATGTGAGCAGGGGGAGGGGTAGAGGGAGAGAGAGAATCTCAAGCAGCCTCCAGCCTGAGCTCGGAGTGGACACGGGGCTTGGTCCCACGTCCCTGAGATTGTGACCTGGGCCAAAATAAAGAGTTGGACACTTAACAGACTGAGCCACTCAGGCTCTCTGATCACTTTGCAGCTTTTAATGAAGTGTGGCATATTAATATAGCTGTAGGTAATGGCACTTATACTAACAGCGGGAACTGATTTATCTAGTCAAGTAGTGTTGATGGGAGAATAACTGCACAAAGGTCAGATTCCCCACACAAAGCATGGGCAGGGGCCCGTGGGCTTCCTGGGCCCAGGGCCTTGCTGCACAGGGGCTCACTGGAGAAAGGCCTTCATGGAACCCCTGGGGTTACTACTTCCTGGCCTTGCCCAAGTCTGCATGCCAGTCCCTTAGGGGCTAAGGATGATAACTCCTTGGTCTTCATAATAATCCTCACATAACCTAGCGGATAACTTCTAGTTTGATTAAAATATTGCACCCAAGAAACCTCAAGAAATGAGGCTATCTTACAGTAACCGTGGAAAATATCTTATAAAGCTGGTGGAACTGGCCCAGCTACCTTCACCTACTAGAACATCGTGCCTGGCCTCAGGGAAAATGCTGGGACTCACTGTCCTCTCCCAGGGAGTGTTACCCTGATAATTTTGGCTGCAACCCTGTCCTTCCCACCCCAGCTTTCTAGTCTGTTTTGAAACTACATTCTTAGAAAATGGCTGGGTTGACCAGAAGGATGAGGGCTGGTTTGTTTTGTTTTGTTTTGTTTTAATTTTATTTTTTATAAACATATATTTTTATCCCCAGGGGTACAGGTCTGTGAAACGCCCGGTTTACACACTTCATAGCATGGTTTGTTTGTTTTTTCTGTTTTTTGTTTGTTTGTTTTTGTTTTTGTTTTGGCTGGGGAAACGTGGAGAGGTTGACCAAGCCCCATGGCAGTGCAGTAGGGGATCAGTTTCTTGGGAATCGTGTTAATTGCCTATATCTGAGAGAGAGGCAGTGGGTGTTGCATAATCCTATCTTAGCCCTGTGTGGCAGCTGGTTGTCCGGCGGGGAAGGCTACCTCATGCTGGGAGGGTCTTCTAGCTTTGAGATTGGGTCCACTAGCTCTGCACGTGGAAAAATGTGAGAAGAAGCACCAGACACCTCTGGAAATCCACATATCCCATCTGTTCGCAAGCTCAGGGTCTGGATCCGTTTTCTTCATTTGAGGAAGAGCAAACAGAGGAAAAGCACTACCAGGTCTCTGAAAAAGAAAATACTACAGCATGAAAGAAAGGGAATGTTTTGCTGAACAATCAGAGGAGAGACATTCCTGTGAAAGTGAACAAGAGCATGACCCCCCCCTCAAAAAAAAAAACAAAAAACAAAAACAAAAAAAAAACCCCTGTATGAAACAGTTTTTCTCTCTCAGTAGAGAATTTGCCCTTTTTCTAGTAAAATGTATTTCTAGCTATGGTTGTTTAAACATGATGACTGGGAGAAGTTGGACTGACATGGAATCTAGAGGAGGCGTGACCGGGACTTTGGCTCATCTCCTCAAATGCATTCCTGGGGACACTTCCAAGGCTAGGCAGGGGGCAGTGGGTGGGCTCTTGATTGCTCTCCTTCTCCATGGTGCCCCGGGGCCTGGGCCTGTGCTTTGAGGCTGAGACCCAACACCCTCTTCCTTCAGGTGTGGGGAAACCACATTATTCTGCAGGTTACAGGTGACACGTTACAGGTGGCAGGTCTGGAGTCTGGGGGCCAGCCAAAGCAACTCTCAAGTGTGACTCTCAGACATGACCCTTCTGTCTGACCCGTACTGGAAACACCTAGTAGCCTCATGCTGACTGGGGACGAGTGACCAAGGGTCCATGGGGATGTAAAGAAGGAAGAAGGAGACCTTGGCTAGAGCAACCTGTGATGTGGAAGAGGACTTTAGGAACATGGCCAGGGAGGTATGCAGGAGCTTCTGGGGTGAGGCACATGGCAGCCAGCCGGGGCTCCGGCAGCGGGTAACAGCTCCAGTAGGTCAGGCATCGGTTGAGGCCCCGGACTGGCTCTCATCTCTGCTGAGTCTCTGCCCTGTGTGCCCACTGCTTCCCACTGCATGACATCTGCCAGTGACCAGGGACTGGTTTGTGCTCTTGCTGACCTCAGGGCCATGAGCAGGTCCTGTAGCTCAGGGCTCCATTCATTCTCATGTTTTAATTTCTGAACTTTTAGGATCAAAGCTGATAGTACAATTTAAAAATAAACAAAGTGGTCCTTGGGTGGCTCAGTTGGTTAAGCGTCTGCCTTCAGCTCAGGTCGCGATCTCAGGGTCCTGGGATCAAGCCCCACACTGGCTCCCTGCTCAGTGGGGAGTCTGCTTCCTCCCTCCCTCTGCTATTCCCGCCCCTGCTTATACTGTCTTGTTCTCTCTCTCTGTCTCTCAAATAAATAAATAAAATCCTTATTTAAAAAAAAAAAAAGAAATTGTTTTCTTAATGTACTCATGCCTGCTCTCTATCAAGAATCAATGAGGGGCAGGAACATCTTGATGGATGTGTGAGAGAGCTGAGGTCTGCCTGGCCTTTTGGACATTCTCCAGTAGGAATTGTCCTGGATTTCCCCTTGCCTTGTCCTTGGGAGTCATGCCCCTTTCGCCACTGGGAGAGGCAGGACTGGGAGGAGTTCCTGGTTGCTGGGTACATTACAAAACTGTTTCAAGAGCAGAGGGATTGGTCCTTAGCCTATGCTCTCTTACTCTCCTTACCTAAGAAAATCTGATTTGCTCATTTGCTGTGAAGACTGACACTGAAGATCGTTAAACTGATCCTTACTCATTCATCAAACTCACTTCTTAGCGTACCTGTGTGGACTTCCTACTCTCACTGAGTAAATCTGCTTACTGTACATGAATGCCTTCTTCCTGCTTCTTGCTAAAGCTTATTTCTCAAAATCCGAAAACTTTCCTCCAGGTAGTCTTCCATGATTGCCCTCAGGGGCTTCTAAGCTCCCCTCAGCCATTTTTATTTTTTTGTTTTAAAGATTTTATTTATTTTGAGAGAGGGAGAGGGAGAGAGCCAGAAAGAGAGCATGAGCAGAGGGGAGGGGCAGAGGGAGACGCAGACTCCCCGCTGAGGAGGGAGCCCAATGTAGGGCTGGATCCCAGGACCCTGAGATCATGACCTGAGCTGAAGGCAGACGCTCAACCGACTGAGCCACCCAGGCACCCCTCCGCTTAACCATTATATGGTGTTTCTGTTTTATCAGTCTGTATTTCTGTGGATTTGTGAATCTGATCTACAGAGATTCTGTATGTAGAACTATCTCCCCACTGAGGCTGTGAACACCTGGAGAGCAGGCCCCGAGACATCTCTGCTTACACCCTGCCCGTCCCTTCACAGTGCCTAGCACTATACTCAGAAAGAGCTTGTGGAATCCTGCCGCTGACTGACTTAGAGATGTGGGACAGGTTTAGTTTTGATTCTAGAGGAAAAATGGCCTTGGAGCCATCCCTTTTGTAACGGTAACTCTCCCTGCTTCTTCTACCTACTTGTCCTAGATAGCTGTTGTCATTCTCCCTCTTTTCTGGTACCTTCCCTGGCAACCTCACTGCTTCTTTCCTGCAGTCTGATTCATGCCTCTTTCTTGTGGCATGTCCCAGTAGAAGAATATATAATATTATCCTGGTCCAAATCAAAACAAAATAACCATGGTATTGATTTAAGATTTGCTAATATACCAATAGAAATGATCAGTGGAAATGTTATCCTAAAATACTCTAGATTCTTTTTTTTTTTAAAGGATTTTATTTATTTATTTGAGAGAGAGGGGTTTTATTTATTTATTTGAGAGAGCACAAGCAGGGGTGAGGAGGGGCAGAAGGAGAGGGAGAAGCAGCCCCCACTGAGCAGGGAGCCCGATGCGGGGCTTGATCCCAGGACCCTGAGATCCACTCAGGTGCCCCTCTAGATTCTAATATACAAAAATAAGGTATTGCAGTTTTATGGAAAATGGAGAATTGGCTACGTGGCAAAATATTAAGTTCGATCCTCACCTAACATCATATTCCAAAATAAGTTTTCAGTAGATTGGTTAAATGTAAAGAGGAAAGACACTATTATGAAATATGTGTGAGCATTTAATTGATCCCAAGATAATAACGATAGTAAGTGCTAAGAATGACAGCCATGTCGGTTCTCACATGCTGCATAACAACCTACCCCAGAACTTCCCAACACCCACTTATTCTGCATACGAGATGTGTTGAAAATTTAGCCTGGGTGTGGCAGGTATTTCTTGTAGCTGGGCTCCCTTATGAGTCTGCAGTTAATGGCCTCACTCACGCATCTGTAGTGGAGGCCTATGTACCAGGGTGCAACAGGGATAGCAGGTACAGTAGGCTCCAGCAGACTGGGCTTCTTTACACGGCAGCAGCAGAACTCCAAGTGTAGCAAGAGGGAAAGCATCAGTGTGCAGGTGCCTTTCAGATTTCTGCATCACATTGCCTCTGTTCTTTTGATTGGATGAAGTTATAGAGTCAAGCAAGCACAGTCAGGGCATGAAAAAGAATTCCATCTTCACGTGGGAGGAGTGGCAATGTATTAGGCCCTTTCGGGTTTTTGTTTGTTTTTGTTTTTTTGCTATCTATCATAGCCACTATTTGAAGTACTTTACATATATTATGTGTTAGTTATCTCATGGTGCATAACAAATGACCCCTAAATTTAGTAGCTGAGAACAGTGAAAGCTCATACTTCACAGTTTCCATGGGCCAGGAGTGTTGGCACAGCTTGTCTGGGTCCCTGGTCAGGGTCTTACAAGGGTGCAATGAAGTTATCAGTGGGGAGGACTATATTCTCAGCTCACTCCATGACTGTGAGCAGGTCCCTGGTCCTTGCTGGCTGGGCCTGAGTGGGTTCCATGTGGACACCAGGAGGTGGGGTCACTGGGGACCAGCTGGGAGGCTGTGTGCTGCATACTAAACTTATGTAGTAACTGTACTCCAGTATCCTTCATTTTCAATCAAGGAAATCGAGGCAAAGCGAAGATCACCCAGGTAGCGAGTGGGGAAGCTGGGGTTGGATCCCAGGCTGAAGGCTCATGACACTTTATTTGCAGTGGAAGTTATCATAAGGAGGCAAGATTGGTGCAATTGACCACAAATCCATTAGTGTCCCATGTGTGTCGAGCACCATCACCAGAATTGGTAAGTCAAGACGTAACACTGTCTGCCTGCCAATCCATCCCTATTATACTAAAAGCAGTCATAAATCAATAGGGAAACATTAACATCAGATGGAAAAAGTCTGCACAGACCCTCACCGGCAAGTCACTGAAGAAATATGAAAGGCAAACAAACAGAGAGTTGCTGAACCTCTCAAGTAATCAGTGAGATGCAAATTAAAATAATTCTTTTCTCTCTCTCTCTTTCATCCACCAAACTAGTAATCTTTTAAATATTAATTCTGATGTGGGTGACCATATACGAGCACAGGTAAATAACTCTCATACCCCACGGGAGGACATGTCAATGGGCGTAACCTTGCGGAAAACAAATGTTTATATCCTTTGACTCAATCATCTCACTGTGAAGGGTTTCCTACTAAAATAAGAGATATCAATAAAATTTATGTGTGAAGATTCTCACCATGGCTTTATTTATCTCAGCTGGAAATTGGAAGCAATGGCAGGATGCTAACATTATGCCATTCTTAGATTATATGGTCCTTAAGACCCTTTTCTCAAAGAATGTTCAGTGACCTACGGAAATCCTCATGTCATGTGAAATGGACACAGCAAAATCCCTGCCATACAGTAGAATTCCAGTTTTGTACAGGATGTGTGCAGGGGAAAAAAATACCACGTGGAGACAGGTCACAAATGAATAGCGGTTATCCCTGGGTGGTTATGTATCTTATTTCTTTTATCCTTTACTGTGTTCTTCACTTCCTTCCTCATCCATGTATTACTGTTGGAACTGGATACAAAGGGAGCTGGAAGCATCCAGACCAGGCCTCAGAGGCTTGTGGGCCAGCAGGTGTGTCCCTCTGTGTACTCCCTGGGGACAGAGCTGACCAGTCCCCTCCCTGGGCATCCTCACCTGAGGCTGCCCAGCAAGGGACTGTGACGAGGGGGAGTGCAGGGACTTCTGCAAAGATACTGCCCAGAACTGACCATTTCCTGTATTTTATTTTATTTTTAGTTTTTTAGAAGTCTAGGCCGGTGGTTTCTTTTCCTTCCTCCCTCCTTCCCTCCCTCTCTCTCTCCCTTCCCTCCTTCCTTCCTTCCTACATTCCTTTCTTCCTCTTTCTTGCTTTATTTTATTTTATTTTATTTTATTTTATTTTTTCATTTGTCAGAGATAGAAAACGCAGGCCGGGGAGCAACAGGCAGAGGGAGAAGCAGGCTCCCTGCTGAGCAAGGGGCCCAAAGTGGGACTCGATCCCAGGACCCTGACCCTGAGATCATGACCTGAGGCAAAGGTAGATGATTACCGGACTGAGCCACCCAGGCGCCTTCCTGTATTTTAAGATCAAAATACATGGCCAAAAACCATGGGTAACATTTCAGTTAGATAAATGTGTGTTTTTAATGAGGTTGGTAAATCAGTGTGTCGAGTAACGTTCTCTCCTGGCCTTTGAGTACGTGGTTCTGAGGTTGTCACCTTGAGATTAAAATCCCACAATCGTGGCCTTTTGGAGAAGTTACTCAGTTTTCTCTGCCTGCACCGGCGTGTCCAGTGATGGCTGGGGACCGTGGCTGTCTTCTCGGTAGAACGTTGATATGTCATTTAAAAATCGGGATCCCTTTGTTGTCATAAAAGGCCGTGCGTGTGTGGTCAGTAACCCTTTGTGATTATTTTAGAAGGGGCCGGAAGCAGGGAGACATTTCCTTTCATGGAGTCACATTATTTGCTTTTGCTTCTTATTCTTCCAGTTTAATTTCCTCTCGGCCCTTCTCTGCTTTCCCATTAATTTCTGCTCACCTTTCCTGTGCTTCCTGCTGCCCCTCCAGCCTGGCCAGATCTCTGGCTTCATTTCCTGCTTCCTCCTTCCTCCTGCCCCCACCTTCCCCTGGGATACGACTTCCGCTTCCTTTCCATCCCCCCTCATGCCTTAAGGGTTTGCTTCTAAGTGTCATGCTGAGATTAAAGATATCCCTTTGAATCAAAGAAATATAGTCTATTTTAAAGATGTGAGGCAGGAAAACATCGCGCAGAGTAAGACATGTGGAGATGGACAGCATTCCTTCAGGAGTGTCGCCGGAGTCTGGAGGGACAGGGTAACTAACACCAGTTTCTGAGACACAGCATTCCTGCTTGAGAATCAACTCTCTGAAGTCAGAGGCAGATAGGACTGTCAGGATGGGGAAGGATAAGCATCTCTACTTAGAAACATGAAGCATGGAACGCATTATGGTAACTTGTGTTCTGGGGCTACGTTCTCCTTATTAGCCTGAGTTCATTGAGTCCCGTCCCACACAGTGGGGTAAGAGGACCTCTCCTTGGTATTTTGGAGTCTTCTGGCGAGGAGAGGCCTTGGATTGCCTTCTCTGATCACTTCTTGCTCAAGATCCCTGCTCTCTGGGATTCCCATGATCCCCTCCTCCAGACTGCCTGTGTGGAGGTGGGCGCTGAGCGGGGCGTGGGTGTGTGGGTTTGTCAGCTTCTGACTTTGAGTGCTGCTGAGAGCAAACAGCTGGGCAGGCCACTAGTCATTTAGGCCTCGGTGTGAATGAAGTGGGCATGAAACATTTCTAGTTTGGTGTGGGGAATTAATTGAGAGTTGTCTGTGTAGAAAATCGACAAGATGAAGCTAGCAAGTATGCATTTCCCATTCAGAGGATCCAAGGTAGCAATATAGGAAACAGGCCTTTCACGTTTGAACTTTTCATTTCAGGGAGCATTTTTTGAAACTCTGCACTGAAAACTAAGCTTTATTGTTGTCTTTTCCAGCACTGCCTCTGAGCCAGCATGGCCAGTGAGCATGACTCCCAGGGGAGCAGGGTTTCATCGAGATACTGCGGTGAGCAGGACCCTGGCCCCTCCAGGGAACCCTGCAGAGTCTGGGTAGGAGGGGTCTTCAGCAGCCAGCGCTCTCCACTCCCCCAGACAGTGAGGACCCTCCCTTGGTGGGCAGGGGGGATCTGCTGAGTTGTTTCTAAACCATCCTTTCTACTCAGTTACACCCTGCATGGTCCACGGTAGCCCTGGACCCTTCTTTGCCTCTTTGGACCTGCCTGGCTTTTTACCAGCTCCCCTTGGTCCCCCACACCCCCCGCATCAGCTTCCTGTGTTTGAGGTCTCCTGGTGACTCTGTCTGAGTCTGTATGCTATGTTTGCAGGAGGCTCTGCTGTAAGTAAATAGAGCCAGCTGCTAGTGTGGTCCGGTAGACTTTTGGGGGAAGGGGAATAGGAGTCCTGGGGTATGTGGCGAAATCCCGTGTCCCTACCAGGGCAGAGACTTTGGGGGTAGGGAGGGGAGCTGCAGCGCCCATAGCATGTGCACTCAGCCCTGCATCTGGGAGACCCTTGTGCTCTTTCCAGGTCCTGTGGGGATTAGGACAGGGCCACTGGGGCTCAGTGGGAATGGCTTGGGGTGGGGAGGGGTGTGGGCATTTGGGCATGTGCTAACAGGTTCTCCTATCTATTTGGAGCTGTCAACACTCCTAAATATGAAAGAGTTTACCAGAGTTGAAAGTATATTTAAAAGATAAAGAACCATCTCCCTTATTTGCAGTACTCTACAAAATGCTTAGCTAATTAAAATTGTGAAGTGCTCTAGGGTCTTTGAGGATGGCAAAAATAATAAAAGGCTTGAGCTTTAAGTCAGCACATTGTTCCAGGGGTGAGTTTGAAGTGTGACTGTTGGTGGGGTGCTGCTGGGTGGCTTAGTCAGTTAAGCATCTGCCTTTGGCTCAAGGTCATGGGATCGAGCCCCACATCTGGCTCCTTGCTCAGCGGGGAGCTCTCTGCCCCTCCCTCAGCTTGTGCTCTCTCGCTCTCTCTCAAGTAGATAAATAAAACCTTTGAAGTGTAACTGTTGGTATCATGAGATCCATTTTCTTCTTTAATATTAACATTTTTGTCACCTTTTATCTTAACTGTGCGTAGTCTTCACAGCTTTAGTGTGGTACCTGAGCATGACTGACGTGGCGCTGATTTATTCTGCTGAGTTTGGGTCCCACAGAATAAATAAAGGGTAATTATTCACATTCATCATTATTTTTGTTTATATTTCATCTGCCAAGCTCCTTCTCTCCCTTTTCTCTTGTTCAGTCAGTGATGAAGTCCTCTATCTTCCTGAGCAATGTTGTGCCTTTCCTGGGTCTTCCCAGTTGTCCCCATTACTACATCACTGCTGACTCCTTACTCCAACTGCCCCCACCCAGCCCTGATGCAGGTGTCCCATGTGACTTCAGGTGTCTGTGAATGCTGCTCCCTCATTCTATCCTGGACTGACTTCTCTCTCCTCTTCAATCTGAGCCCTCTCATTCTCTTAGGTTGGTTTCCTAGATAAAGGGAAAAGCTAAGTTTGGCAATTATGGTTTTCATAGCTGATGCTTTTTCTTCTAGTTCATTCTTCAGCGATTGCAATATCCTGTCTTCTCTCCCGAACTGTTTCATACATAAACAGTGTTTGTTTTTCTCGAAGGAGAGCTTTCCTCAAATTTCCAGCAGGCCTTGTTCAATCAATTGAGCACTTTTTAAAATGGGAGACTAAGTGGACAAGTTTCGGGGGCAGTGCAGGGAGGGGGGAAGCCTGTGTCCTTGCCAGCCTCTCCTTTAGTGGCCAGGAGGGAGGAATGTGGCCCTCTGGGGGCCTTGAGGACCACCTGGTTGGGGAAGACTATCAAGACAGCGGTGTTCTTGGAGTTAAGTGTCCCTAGACCATCTTCTCTGGAAAACTTAGATTGTATTTGTGTCTTTTATATTTGTCAGAGTTTTCACATTACTTTTTTCAAAGCCGATTTCAAGTAAGGCAAGATACGTGGGAAACAGGATGGAAAAAGCTAGAATAAGTTTGAATCACCTGTTGGATTAGAATCTAGCTCAGCCACTCACTTGCTGGATGACAGTTAACACTGAGCCTCGTTCCCCTTTCTAGTGGGGACAGTACCCAACTCATAGGTCAATGCAGTGGAGTGGAGAAAGACCCAGTCTCTCCAGCCAGAGATAAAAGGCTACTGCCTCTGCTCTGGCCCTTTTGAACCCGAGTGCTCCCATCTGTGGAATGGGACCACATCTCCTGCTTCTAAGGGAGACTTGGGGTGATTATGATGTATTGGTGTGGGTTCATCAATTGTAAAAATGAACCACTCTGGTGGGGGATGTAGACAGTAGGGGAGGTTAGGGTGGGGGAGGGCAGGGGAAACACCGGAACTCTCTGAACCTCTTACTCAGTTTTGCTGAGAACTTAAAACTGCTCTAAAAAAAGTCTGTTATAACACATGTTGAAGTGGTTTCCCATCCAGTCGAGTAAAATCATTATGTATGATGTTACTCTAGGGCTATATTATGCTATCAATGTCTTAAAGTTGACATAAAAAGGAATTACAGTTAAAAATATTTGGATCACCTGGTTGAGCAATCTCCTTTTCATCTTCACTGATGTAATGTGTGGAAGAGTTTATGGAGGTTTGCATGTGAACGATATCATTACCTGTGAACAGCGATAAGCTTCTGCAGTCTTTGTTCATCCTGATCTGTTCTTGACATAAACATCGTCATTTGTGGATGGTTTCTTTAACTGTGAGCATCGTACGTACAATTACATTGGTTGGTGCCAACACTCAGTGCCAAGATAAGGGAGGAAGGAGTCCCTACACACATTTAGGATAGAGTGCAGAGTGGATTTTGTGACCTGGGCTGGATTTCACATAGCACGCAGTCAGAGCTGTCCTGCTTGCCGTCCATGTACCCATCCTCAAGTTCCAGAAGTAGGAGAAGTCTGTGTTCGTAAGCTGTCTGTGAGGGCTGAATGATGGACAGATGCCTGCCATGGGGAATCTTGAACATCTGCCATATGTCTTCCTTGCCATCCACCAAACCACACTATCCATGAAGGATGTGGTTCCCTCCCTTTGTGCTATTTCAGGGAGAGCTTGTCTCAAAAGAAAGATGATGCACTTGCAGGCCAGTGTTTTTTTTTTTTTTATTTGTTTGTTTTTGTTTGTTTGTTTTGTTTGTTTAAGAAGCATACCGTGCTAGTTTTAATTAGAAAGGAGAAGGATTTCATTAGGTTTATTAAATTAAAAACTTAAATAATTGGACATTGCCTATGACTTATTTTTAAGTAAACTAAAAAATATTTAAGAACCTGGACAGTTTTTGGATGGGATGTGAAGCACTAGCTCAGACAGACACATATGGTAGGTAGCAAGGGGCCCTAGCTTAGTAAAGACTGTGAAGGGGTATGCTGTGTAAAACTTCCCCTTCCTCTGCATTCAGTGAGATCCAGACACTTCCACAGGACAGCAGGGTTGATTAGAAGTGGTTTAATCTCACTGAATCATGGAGCTGCTTCCTCTCCATGGAAATCTTCAAGGGCATTCTTGATCATTATGCTTCAAAGGGTGGATTTTTTTTCAAATTATTAGATCATAGTCCCAATTAAAAAAATATTTTATTTATTATTTGAGAGAGAGTGAGCATGAGCGGGAAGAGGGGCGGAGGGAGAGGGAGAAGCAGGCTCCCTGCTGAGTAGGGAGCCCCCTGCAGGGCTCGATCTCAGGACCCTGAGGCAAAGACAGATACTTACCGAACTGTGCCACCCGGTAGCCCCATATAGTCCCAATTTTTAATATTTAAGTTAAAAGTGATTTTTGTTTCAAATTACAAAAGGAGTTAATGCTTGTAAGAATTCGTGCTTGGTGGAGTGATGGTCCTGCAAAGATGTCCTCATCTTAAGGTGGCAAGGAACATGCTAGGCTATATGACAAAGGGGTTGTGGAGGGAGGAGTTAAATTTGCTAATAGGCTGGCCAAGAAGTGAGAAATTATCCTGGGTTATCTGGATGAGCCCAGGGTCCTTCTAAGTGGAAGGGCTGTGGAAGAACACAACACTCCAGAAGCTGGAAAAGGCAGATAAATGGAATCATCCCAAGAGCCTCTGGAAAGGAACATAGCCCTACTGACACCCTGATTTTAGTCTAGCAAGACCTATGTTGGACTTCTACAGAACGTTAAGATGACAGATTTGTGTTGTGTCAAGCTTCTAACTTTTGTGGTAATTTGTTACAACAGCCATAGAAAACAAATACAGAAGCAAAACAATATGAACTATAAAGAAAAAGCCAGTTCTATCCCATTCCCCACCCCATGGTGCTCCTGGAACCCAGGCTCCATTTCCTTTCTGATTTCCGTCTTCAGCATGTTGGCTCTGCGCTGTGTTTCTTGTCTTAGGGTTACTATAGAGCTGCTGCCCACATAATAGGCAGTCAAAATTGGAAACAGAAAGGGATGGCACCTGTTTCAGGAAAGAGAAAGTCTTCCAAGAACCCCCGAGGCTTCCACACACATCTCGTTAACCAGAATTGGGTCACGTGCCACTGCGAAACAAAGGTAGTGTGGGAAAGCAGTGTTAGTTGGGTTCTTCTGTGAGGATGGGGGATGTCAGCATTGACCCGCAACTCTGTCCTTTGTAGTCTTTGTCCAACGTCTTCAACCTTATTGATACCCACCTTTCCTAGAGTCAGAGTCTCAGAGTGATCAGTGGACAATCACATGAGCTCCATTTTTAGGGACCATTGCCTCTCCAGCAGTCTTTACCTAAGGGTGTGCCCGTTAGATAGTGTGTTCAAGGCTGGTTATCCAACCCTCACTGTGTGAGATACACCCATCAGAGTTGTGGTCATCCCATTACTTTCAGCTTAGTCATTGTCCTGGTCTGTTTTGATGGGCTAACATAGGAGTAGCGAATTCTGCTACTTGATTATTCCTAACTCACTCCTTCCCAAGGATCAGCCTTTTTCCTGGATTTCTGGTGTTTGGGAATGGCTTTTCAAGGTAGAGAGGGAGTGGAATAAAGGAAACTATTAGCAAAGAAGCCATTGTTTTAGGCAAGGTTGCCTCCATACAGGAACGGGAGGGGCCCATCAGTAAATTCCCAAGTGCTGACCAGGAAATTCCATGTTGACTGGTTAAAAGTTACCTTCCCGGTGCTGGAAAAAGGGGTTGAAATTGCAGTTAGGTTAGGTATTAGGTCTTGGTTTGCTGATGTGGGGCCCTTAACATAAGTGACTGTGTTTTGGGCTGTGTGTATGTGTGTGCGTGTGTGGTTTAACAATTTGCTCCTTTTAATCGGACTTTCAACTGATAAAAGATGTGATCAAAATTCAAGGCTTCAGTTCCACTTTTAGCTACTGCTTGGTACTCCTACAACCTTCCTTGGTCCTCCATGTGGTATTCCCAGTTCAGAGGTTTATGCATAATCATTGTGATATTCACAATGTTCACAGTTTTTAAGTCAGTCATTGTGTTTGTTCCTTTTCTGATGTTCCATTCTTAGGGATATTGTTTGGTGGTTAGCCACTAAGAACACACACTCAAAGCTTTTGAGGGAATACAACGCATCAGGGAGATTATGATGATTTTATGGGCAGGACGATTCCCCATGTTTGGAGTGCATTTCAGAGCTATAGTCCACAAGATCCAAACCAATCACCGAAGAAGTCAAAGAAAGACCCCACTGAAGGAGTCACCTTTGGAAGCCCAAGTGGCTGGCTCAGTGATTTTATGTAATTGAGTTTCAACTTTGCCTGAAGTTTTAATCCAGGTGCTGCAGCTGGCCTTGGCCATAGCACAGACACCTCTTTGCTCAGCTGAAAGATAATCAGAGGCTGTCCTATTATCAAGGATGGCTCTGGCTTGAGGATAAAGGATCTTTGTTGGGCAGCTGTTGTCTTAGCAACAGATTCCACAATCTCTTCAAGAGTTCAGGAGAGGCTTCTGATCACATTCTTATTTATATTTATTCCTAACTGGGAAAGTATGACCCTGTGGAGGAAGTGAATCCTGAGTCATGAATGCCTCTTGGTAATTCCTTTCTAGCTCAGTGATGTAAATCCAGGAGGGAGTCAATCAATGAGGTGCAACAGTAAGGGGTACAGGGAGGTAACATAGGAGGCATTGCCTGGTTGTACTCCAGCCATCTAGGCCTTCATGGTCCCAAAGAGAATAGTAACTACCATGGACAAAGACAAATCCTTCCAGGGAACAAATCCATTCTACTATGGTGGCACTGTTAAAGGACAGACAGGAGTTTCTGATGACAAATCCAGCATCTGAAAAGCAAAGCTTACCTCTACCTTCACCCCCCTCTTTTCTCCACCACCAGCCATTGCTTCCCAGACCAGTGCCAGAGTAAAGGAAAGAAAGGGAAGGAGAGAGGGTTTCATGTTTAAAGAATGAACTCTTGATCCAGCATCTTGGGAGGAAGCAGTCCACCTGGATGGTGGCTACTTCTCTTCCTTGGCAATGTGTTTTGGAGGTTTCCAGCATCCATATGGGATCAGATGTCAGGTGGATCTTTCTTTAGTTATGAGATGCATATCCAAGGTTCGAGTAAGTCCCTGAAGTTTGTCTGTCATCTGGACAGTAAGGAGGACCTGATATAGTCCCTTCCAAGGAGATTCAAGGGAAGTCTGTTTTTCCAGATACCAAATCAGAAGGGTAGAAGAAAACTGAAAATGTTAGTTTGGAGAGCCATAGCTAGATTTTGATTTTGATTCAGGATTCGATCTAATTTCTAGGAATATAAAAGAGACACAAAGACAATTGACAGGATTAGAATCTGCTATAGACAAATCTCTCAACATAATTTTTCTCTCTATAATTACTCCCATTTTGTATAGCAAATGCATCCAGCTTTGCCTGGGTATTTATATAAGTATAGTAAGAGTAGTGATTGACCATGTAAGCTCTTTTAAAGAGTGCTTTTCTGGAAACTTGGAAGCAAGTTACCAAGCCAATTCTTAGGTCTCTCTCAAACATGACAATCCAGTCAAAGCCTTGGTGATATGGCCGGTTTTTCCAAGTGTGTCCTGATACAAGGAGAATAGATTCTCACTGAACTTAATGTAAGTAACTATTTTGCCATGAAAAGAACACTGGAGAATTTCTGAATTTTGGAGGGATCAGGCAGGAAGAGAAAAGTACACGTTTCCTCTTTGTTCACAAAGGTGTATCTTACCAAATTGTTAATAGCTTAAGAGAAAAGAGAAAAAGGTTTTCCTAAAATCTAAAAAAGCAAGATATTAGAGAACCAGTGATGTTTTAAAGAAGAGTCATAAATATAATCATCCTTCCCAAAGTTCATTTATTCCCCTGTTATTGGTTCTTGTTCTGCTTGAATTCAGTTTTCCCACTAGTTCCAGAAATTCTGACCCAGTTGAGATGTATGATCTGAAAGTTATCAGAGGCCTGTATCTTAGAATACTTGTCAGATTCCTTGCCATGAATTTGCAGGAAGTTTTTTGCAGGAAGCTTTTGTAAAAGCATCTGAGAAAAACAGTAACCGTCTGTAAATGGCAAGACTTAAAATGGCATGGTTTAAAGTCTGATTCAAGTTCATTATGATGCAATTGACAATGAAATTTGGGCATTTCTGTGACATACATTTTAAGATAATAACTGGAATTTTGACTGATAACATTATACCAGAACTGTAGCAGATTTTCAGAAATTTCACATGATTTCTGGAACACTTACATACCCACACAGAAGAAAGAAGGCTTGGCATTACTTTTTGCTCGATAATGCTTCCTATGAAATTTGACATAGCAAATAAGCTTATTTGATTATTGTCTTCCTATTTAAAAGGAGAGAGAACAAATCTTTTGAGATGTCCCAAGATTCCTCTGGAATATTTCAAAGTCAGTCAAGGTCAAAAAGACTGTGTTCAGAATTTGATTTGGGGGAAGTTTGTTAAAAATCAAAAGGTTTGGACACTTGGTCAAGTAGGATCATAGGTCACTATGAAACAATTCTGTTGTCTATTTAACCAAGGTCATAATTAAAGATTTCATAGGCAAATACAGAAAATAATCTAGTTCTAGGCAAAATTTAGCTCCTCTGTTACTAAAAGTAGATTTACTTAAATAATGATAAAGATAATACAGAGAATCTTTGTTTTTCTAAGCAGATTATATTAAAGTTAAAGAAAAGCCTTTGTCTATAATTTCTTATTAAGGACAGACCAATAGTCTTGGAAACCTTTGTTCTTTTAACAGGGAGAAAAACCAAACTCTAATTTTGTACCAGTGTACTTTTTATATTAAAACTCATTTTTAAATAGATTCATTTTAATCTTAGCCAGATGCCTTTTCCACAGGCCTTCTACAACTTTTCTTTTTTAGATTCAGACGTTGTCCTATATTTTTCCTCTTTAAATGACTGGACTCATGTTAGGACAAAGTTACTTTCTTTTCCCTTAACAAAAATAATTTCTATTCTTCATACCTTCTTTTATCAAAAGCACACATTCTACTGTTTTTTTGTTTTGTTTTGTTTTGTTTTGTTTTGGTATATGGAGATGTTAACCTTATCATTTCTAGTAGCTTTAACCATATAGATTAGTAGGAATTCTTTTTTTTTTTTTTTTAGATTTTATTTATTTATTTGACAGAGAGAGATACAGCAAGAGAGGGAACACAAACAGGGGAAGTGGGAGAGGGAGAAGCAGGCTTCCCGCCGAGTGGGGATCCTGATTCGGGATCATGACCTGAGCCAAAGGCAGACACTTAACAACTGAGCCACCAAGGTGCCCCAATTAGTTGGAATTCTTAACCTTTAGGAAACTTTACTAAGAAGTTAACTTAGTTGTGAACTGTCTTTTTACATTAGCTTTCTGTCAGTTGGCAAACTTACACTTTTTATGATTTCTTGAGATATGAGCTTTTTTTTTTCATAGAAAATTTCTCAGTGTGCCATAAAACACATTTACTAACAGACCTAAACATCTTTAGTTTCACTGTGATAAGACAAAATTAGGTAAACAAACTTGGTTTAGTAATTAAGGTTTCAGTATTTTATCTTAATTTGGAAATGACCTAGATATTCAGTGATTTTACTTGATTCTTTATTTAATGTAACTTAGTCAAAACTGTAACGTTTCAGGTTACCAAAAATGTTTTGGGAATTTATTTTTTGTACACACATAAAAGATAATTTTTGCAAAAAAGTTTGCCTAGGAGCGCCTGGGTGGCTCAGTGGGTTAAAGCCTCTGCCTTCGGCTTGGGTCATGATCCCAGGTCCTGGGATCAAGCCCTGCATCAGGCTCTCTGCTCAGCAGGGAGCCTGCTTCTCCTCTCTGCCTGCCTCTCTGCCTACTTGTGATCTCTGTCTGTCAAATAAATAAAATCCTTAAGAAAAAAAAAAGTTTGCCTAAAAACTTACCTCACATCTAGTCTAAATCATTTCCCAACAATTATGTATTGATTACCCACAAAAAGTTCATGAGACATTAGGCAAAACCAGCCATCATTTGTCTTGTGGATGAATTTGTAAGAGACAAAGCTTGAACTTATTTGATTGGTAAACTTAAGTAGAATAAAAAGTATGCTTAATATTGATCACCCTAATAACATGTCTGTTTTAATTAAACCAACAGACTTAAATTAGCTTTATTATTTTTTTGTTTTACTATTGTTTGTTTTTTTTGTTTCCTTATTTTTTCTTTTTTTTTTTGGTTAACATATAATGTATTATTTGTTTTAGGGGTACAGGTCTGTGATTCATCTGTCTTACACCATTCACAGCTCTCACCGTATTTTTGTTGCTTTTTTTTTTTAATATTACCATATAATGTATTATTTTCCCCAGGGGTACAGGTCTGTGGATCATCAGGCTTATACATTTCACAGCACTCACCATAGCACATACCCTCCCAAATGTCCATAACCCAGCCACCCTATCCCTACCCCCAAACCCCTGGTGATCCTCAGTTTGTTTCCTGAGATTGAGTCTCATTGTTTGTCTCCCTCCTGATCCCATCTTGTTTCATTTTTCCCCCCCTCACCCCCCACAACCATCCACCCTGCCTCTCAAATTCCTCAGATCAGGATCATATGATAATTGATCATATGATAATTGCCTTTTTCTGATTGACTTATTTCGCTCAGTGTAATACCCTCTAATTCTATCCATGTCATTGCAAATTGCAATATTTTGGGGGTTTTGATGGCTGCATAGTATTCCATTGTGTGTGTGTGTGTGTGTGTGTGTGTGTGTGTGTACGTGCGCATGCACGCCACATATTTATCCATTCAGCTATCGATGGACATCTAGGTTCTTTCCGTAGTTTGGCTATTGTTGACCTTGCTGCTATAAACATTTGGCTGCACGTGCCCTTCAGATCACAACATTTGTATCTTTAGCGTAAATACCCAGTAGTGCAATTGCTGGGTTGTAGGGTAGCTCTATTTTCAACTTTTTGAGGAACCTCCATGCTGTTTTCCAGAGTGGCTGCACCAGCTTGCATTCCCACCAAAAGTGTAAGAGGGTTCCCCTTTCTCTGCATCCTCACCAACATTTCTCTTTTCCTGATTTGTTAATTTTACCCATTCTGACTGGTGTGAGGTGGTATCTCATTGTGGTTTTGGTTTGTATTTCCCTGATACTAAGTGATGTTGAGCACTTTTTCATGTGTCTGTTGGCCATTTGGATGTCTTCTTTGCAGAAATGTCTGTTCATGTCTTCTGCCCATTTCTTGATTGGATTATTTGTTCTTTGGGTGTTGAGTTTGATAAGTTCTTTATAGCTTTTGGATGCTAGCCCTTTATCTGATATGTCATTTGTGAATATCTTCTTCCATTCTGTCAGTTGTCTTTTGGTTTTGTTTTTGCTGTGCAAAGGCTTTTGATCTTGATGAAGTCCCAGTAGTTCATTTTTTCCCTTGCTTCCCTTGCCTTTGGCGATGTATCTAGGAAGAAGTTGCTGTGGCTGAGGTCAAAGAGGTTACTGCCTGTGTTCTCCTCAAGGATTTTGATGGATTCCTGTCTCACATTGAGGTCTTTCATCCATTTGGAGTCTTTTTGTGTGTGTGGTATAAGGAAATGGTCCAGTTTCATTCTTCTGCATGTGGCTGTCCAATTTTCCCAATACCATTTGTTGAAGAGATTGTCTTTTTTCCATTGGACATTCTTTCCTGCTTTGTAGAAGATTAGTTGACCATAGAGTTGAGGGTCCATTTCCAGGCTCTCTATTCTGTTCCATTGATCTATGTGTCTGTTTTTGTGCCAGCCAGTACCATACTCTCTTGATGATGACAGCTTTGTAATAGAGCTTGAAGTCTGGAATTGAGATACCACCAACTTTGGCTTTCTTTTTCAACATTCCTCTGGCTATTTGTGGTCTTTTCTGGTTCCATATAAATTTTAGGATTATTTGTTCCATTTCTTTGAAAAAAGTTGATGGTATCTTAATAGAGATTGCATTAAATGTGTAGATTGCTTTGGGTAGTATAGACATTTTCACAATATTTGTTCTTCCAATCCATGAATGTGGAATTTCCATTTCTTCGTGTCTTCCTCAGTTTCTTTCAAGAATACATTACAGTTTTCTGAGTACAATATTTTTGCATCTTTGGTTAGGTTTATTCCTAGGTATCTTATGATTTTGGGTGCAATTGTAAATGGGATTGACTCCTTAATTTCTCTTTCTTCTATATTGCTGTTGGTGTATAGAAATGCAACTGATTTCTGTGCATTGATTTTATATCCTGACACTTTGCTGAATTCCTGTATGAGTTCTAGAAGTTTTGGAGTGGAGTCCTTTGGGTTTTCCACATAAAGTATCATATCATCTACAAAGAGTGAGAGTTTGACAATTCTTTGGCTATTAGATGCCTTTTATTTCTTTTTGTTGTCTGATTGCTGAGGCTAGGACTTCTAGTACTATGTCGAATAGCAGTGGTGTTAGTGGGCAGCCCTGCTATGTTCCTGACCTTAGGGGAAAAGCTCTCAGTTGTTCCCCATTGAGGATGATACTCGCTGTGGGTTTTTCATAGATGGCGTTGATGATATTAAGGTATATGCCCTCTCTTCCTATACTTGGAAGAGTTTTGATTAAGAAAGGATGCTGTACTTTGTCAAATGCTTTTTCAGCATCTATTTAGAGTATCATATGGCTCTTGCTCTTTCTTTTATTAATGTATTGTATCACATTGACTGATTTGCAGATGTTGAACAAACATTGCAGCCCAGGAATAAATCCCATTTGATTGTGGTGAATAATTCCTTTAATGTACTATTGGATCCTATTGGCTAGTATTTTGGTGAGAATTTTTGCATCTGTGTTCATCAAGGATATTGGTCTGTAATTCTCGTTTTTAATGGGGTCTTTGTCTGGTTTTGGGATCAAGATAATGCTGGCCTCATAAAATGAGTTTGGAAGTTTTCCTTCCATTTCTATTTTTTGGAATGGTTTCAGGAGAATAGGTATTAATTCTTCTTTAAATGTTTGGTATAATTCCCCCGGGAAGCCATCTGGCCCTGGGCTCTTGTTTGTTGGGAGATTTTTGATGACTGCTTCAATTTTACTGGTTATGGATTTGTTCAGGTTTTCTGTTTCTTTCTGGTTCAGTTTTAGTAGTTTATATGTCTCTAGGAATGCATCCATTTCTTCCAGATTGTCAAATTTGCTGGTGTATAGTTGCTCATAATATGTTCTTATAATTGTTTGTATTTCTTTGGTGTTGGTTGTGATCTCTCCTCTTTCATTCATGATTTTATTAATTTAGGTCCTTTCCTTTTCTTTTTGAGAAGTCTGGCCAGGGGTTTATCAATCTTGTTAATTCTTTCAAAGAACCAGCTCCTGGTTTCATTGATTTGTTCTACTGTTTGTTGTTGTTGTTGTTGTGTTTCTATTTCATTGATTTCTGCTCTGATCTTTATTATTTCTCTTCTCCTGCTGAGTTTAGGCTTTATTTGCTGTTCTCTTTCCAGCTCCTTTAGGTGTAGGGTTAGGTTGTGTACTTGAGACCTTTCTTGTTTCTTGAGAAAGGTTTGTATTGCTATATACTTTCCTCTCAGGACTTTGCTGTGTTCCAAAGATTTTAAACAGTTGTGTTTCATTATCACTTGTTTCCGTGAATTTTTAAAATTCTTCTTTAATTTCTTGGTTGACCCATTCATTCATTAGTAGGATGCTCTTTACCCTCCATGAATTTAAGTTCTTTCCAACTTTCCTCTTATGGTCGAATTCTAGTTTCAAATCATTTTGGTCTGAAAATATGCAGGGAATGATCCCAGTCTTTTGGAACAGATTGAGATCTGATTTGTGACTCAGGATGTGATCTATTCTGGAGAATGTTCCGTGTGCACTAGAGAAGAATGTGTATTCTGTTGTTTTGGGATGGGATGTTCTAAATATATCTGTGATGTCCATCTGGTCCACCGTGTCATTTAAAGCCTTTATTTCCTTGTTGATCTTTTGCTTAGATGATCTGTCCATTTCAGTGAGGGGGATGTTAAAGTCCCCTACTATTATTGAATTATTGTTGATGTGTTTCTTTGATTTTGTTATTAATTAATTTTGTTATTAATTAATTAAATTAATGGTAGGTCCATAGATATTTAAAATTATTAGATCTTCTTGTTGGACAGATCCTTTACATACAATATATTGCCCTTCCTCATCTCTTATTACAGTCTTTTATTATAATCTTTGGCTTAAAATGTAATTTACCTGATATAAGGATTGCCACCCCAGCTTTCTTTTGATGTCCATTAGCATGGTAAATTGTTTTCCACCCCCTCACTTTAAATCTGGAGGTGTCTTTGGGTCTAACATGATTTTTTTGTAGACAGCATATCAATGGGTCTTATTATTATTTTTTATCCATTCTGATACCCTGTGTCTTTTGATTGGAGCATTTAGCCCATTTGCATTCAGGGTAACTATTGAAAGATAATGAATTTAGCGCCATTGTGTTGCCTGTAAAGTGACTGTTACTGTATATTGTCTCTGTTACTTTTAGGCTCTCTCTTTGCTTAGAGGACCCCTTTCAATATTTCCTCTAGGGCTAGTTTGGTGTTTGCAAATTCTTTTTTTTTTTTTTAATTTTTTAATTTTTTATTTTTTTATATATTTTTTATTTTTTATAAACATATAATATATTATTAGCCCCAGGGGTACAGGTCTGTGAATCGCCAGGTTTACACAATTACAGCACTCACCATAGCACATATCCTCCCCAATGTCTATAACCCCACCACCCTCTCCCTACCCCCCACCCCGGCAACCCTCAGTTTGTTTTTTGAGGTTAAGAGTCTCTTATGGTTTGTCTCCCTCCCAATCCCATCTTGTTTCATTTATTCTTTTCCTATCCCCCAAACCCCCACGTTGCATCTCCACTTCCTCATATCAGGGAGATCATATGATAGTTGTCTTTCTCCGATGGTGTTTGCAAATTCTTTTAGTTTTTGTTTGTACTGGAAGCTTTTTATCTCTCCTTATATTTTGAACGACAGCCTAGCTGGATATAGTATTCTTGGCTGTATATTTTTCTCCTTTAGTGCTCTGAATATATCATATCAGTGCTTTCTGGCCTGCCAGGTCTCTGTGGATAGGTTTTCTGCCAGTCTAATATTTCTACCATTATATGTTACAGCCCTCTTGTCCTAAGCTGAGACTTATGAGTTTTATTATTAGATGATGGGGTGTGAACCCATTTTTATTGATTTTGAGGGAGGTTCTCTGTGCCTGCTGGATTTAGATGCTTGTTCCCTTTGACAAATTAGGGAAATTCT
This sequence comes from Enhydra lutris kenyoni, assembly GCF_002288905.1. Lineage (NCBI taxonomy): Eukaryota > Metazoa > Chordata > Mammalia > Carnivora > Mustelidae > Enhydra > Enhydra lutris. The sequence goes on along the minus strand of NW_019154113.1, from coordinate 3,251,898 downwards.
CTGCTATAATTTGCTCCAGTATGCCTTCTACCCCACTCTCTTCTTCTGGGATCCCAATTATTCTAATATTGTTTTGTCTTATGGTATCACTTATCTCTCAGATTTTCCCCTCATGGTCCAGTAGTTTTTTGTCTCTCTTTTGGTCATCTTCTTTATTTTCCATAATTTGGTCTTCCATATCACTAATTCCCTCTTCTGCCTCATTTATCCTAGCAGTAAGAGCCTCCATTTTAAAAAATTACACCTCATTAATAGCTTTTTTGATTTTGACGGTTAGATTTTAGTTCTTTTATTTCTCCAGAAAGAGGTTTTATTTCTCCAGAAAATGATTCTCTAATATCTTCCATACTTTTTTTGAGCCCAGCTAGCACCTTGATAATCGTCATTCTCTAGTCAGAACCCTAGTTCTGACGTATTACCAATGTCTTTATTGATTAGGTCCCTAGTGGTCAGTACTGCCTCTTGTTCTTTTTGTGTGTGTGTGTGGTGAGTTTTTCCACCTTGTCATTTTATCCAGATAAGACTAGATGAATGAGAGAACAAAATGCTAAGAGGGTAGCATAGAACAGAGCCACACACTTGACTTTGGGTGTTTTTTCATCTGTTACAAGAAACTACTTCCCAAAATTTTAAAGAAAAACTTATATATATATATATACAAAAATAAGGGTAAACACGATGAAGAGATGGAATATGACTCTAAAGATGAAAATTTTAAAAATATTCTAGAAAAGGAATTGATAAGATGTTGGTTGAAAAAAGAAAAGAAGAAAAAGAGGAAATATGTGATCAGGTTGGAGAGTAGAACAAAGCCATGCGCTAGATTTAGGGTATATTTTGATCTATTGGAAGAAATTGTATACCAAAATTTTAAAGAAAAAAAAAACCTATAGGTATACAAAAAATAAGGTTAAAAACAATGAAGGGCTAAAATATGACTGTAACAATGAAAATTAAAAAAGATTTTTAAAATGGTATTAATAAGATAAAATAGTTAAAAAATGTTAAATTGGAAAGATGAAAAATTTTTTTAAAAAATAAAATAAGAAAATAATAAAATAAAAAAGTTAACTTTGAAAGACTGAAGGATCATGGGGGAAAAGCCATGAATTCTATGAATTGCTTTTCCCTAGCTCTGGAGTTCCACAGTTCTCATTGATTGGTGAACTTGGTCTTGCCTCGGTGTTCTTGCTAATCTTCTGGGGGAGGGAATTGTTGCCATGATTCTCAAATGTTTTTGACTGAGGCAGAATTGCACTGCCCTTGCCAGGGGCTAAGTTATCTGCTCGGGTTCGCTCTTGGTAGCTTTTGTTCCCTGAACGCTTTCCGTAGAGCTTTAGAGGATGGCAGTGAAGATGGCACCCTCCCAATCTCTGGCACAGAGGAGCTGAGATCTTGGGACCCCACTCCTCAGTACACCCTCAGAGAAAAGCAGTCAATCCCTCCCATCTCCCTGGCCTCTGACCGCACTCCGTGCTTACCCAGCCTATAACCACGTGTTTCTCTCTCTGGCGAACGCCTCCATTTGGAGTCTCTAAATCCAGAAGATTCCTGCAGTGCACTCCTGCACCACTCCTCCTGTTGGATGAAGGTGGGTCTCCCCAGATTTGCTGCTTGTGGGGTGCCTGCTCTTCCGGCAGGACCACTGCTCTGACTGGGCCTTGGATCACAGTTTAAGGTAACTCCAAGCTGAGAGCCCCCTCTTCAGCTCCGTCTCTATAGCTGGCTTCCTCACTCCAGTACCTGGGAACTCTGCCACACTCAGGCACCCCTGGTCTTTCTGTGACCCTCCGGGTCCTGAGACCACACTGTCTCCACAAGGGCTCCACACCCTGCTTAGCCTCTGGAGCAATGTCCCTCAGTGGAACAGACTTCTAAATGTTCTGATTTTGTGCTCAGGTGCTCTACCACTTGCCAGGCACCGGCCCCTCCCACCATGGTCTATCTTCCTAAATGTTGCCTCAGATTCACTTCTCCACACGTCCTACCTTCCAGAAAGTAGTCAATGTTTTGTTCCTAGAATCGCTGTTCTTCTTCTCTTCTATCTCCTGCTGAGTTTGTAGGTGTTCAGAGTGGTTTGATAACTATCCAGCTAAACTCCTGGGACCTGATGATATTTAGGTCTCCTACTTCTCTGCCACCTTGCTCCTCTCTCAAATTAGCTTTATTTAAAAAAAAAAGATTTATTTATTTGAGAGAGGGAGAACGAGTGCACAAATAGGGGGATACAGTGAAAAAGAGGGAGAAGCAGACTCCCCACTGATCAGGGAGCCTGACACAGGGCTCAATCCCATGAGCCCGGAATCACAACTTGAGCCAAAGACAGATGTTTAATCAACTGATCCACCAAGGCACCCCTCAAATTAGCTTTAATATTGAATATTTTCTCCAGATCACATGACTCTTTAAAACATTTGGGTTCGTTTCTATTACAAGATGTCTGAGATTTAGAAATGCTTAATTTATAAATGCTCATTTTTAGCCAGTTAGAATTCTTTACAAATTAATTTTAGGAATACCATCTGGAGGTAGGAAATGTCACACATCTTTAACAGACACACATAAACCTATACACAGGGACTTTATAGCTATTGTCTTAAGTTGTCTAGCCATGAGATGAGCATGATAACGCAAAACTCACTCATTTGTAAATGAATTATTTGGAAGCAGACTTGTTTTCTGGCAGGTGGAGTAAGTTAAGCTCAGATGGCTAACATTTTTTTCTAATATTTGTGGAGAAGACATTTAAGAATTTTCATTAGTCTCAATTTCAAAATGACTAAGTCCCCCTTTTTGCTCCACTTCTGGTAGGAATTGCCTCTCTGAGGTTTGTATTTTTCATATTTTCATCTTGAGGACACAGGGAAAGAATGCAAGTTTCTCCAAGAAGAATTTGGGTTTCTCAAGGCCAATAATTTACAAAGCTTTTGAGGTAAATAGAAAAGGTTTTAGAAGTACTACAAAAAATATGTGAACTTTGAATTGACTCTAGAGCCGCACATCTAGTTTTGTAAGAAAAGGAAAGTTGCTTTTAATGTTTCAAAGAATTGGGTTGGAGCCTGGATGGTAAAGAACTGACTTGTCTACCCACCTAGGTTGGAATTAATTTTTTTTTCCTTTTAGTTTTCCCTTGGCTGTTGAAGGGAATAAGGTAGCAATTTATCAGAAAATCCCTCAAAGGGAGCCTTGGTGGCTCAGCCTGTTAAGTGTCTGCCTTTGGCTCAGGTCATGATTCCAGGGGCCTGGGATTGAGTCCCACGTCGGGCTCCCTGTTGTGCAGGGAGTCTCCCTCTCCCTCCACCCCTCCCCCAACTTGTTCTCTCTCTCTCTCTTTCTCTCAAATAGATAAATAAATAAATAAAATAATAAAAAGAATAAAATTCCTTAGAGTCTTGACAGTTCTGAGGGACCCATAGGGGGCTCTTCCTTGAAGGTCATTAAGGGGATTTTTATAAGGTCACTAGACTTTGTTGCCAGTCACAGAAAGACATGTCAGATAGAGAATAACTTGAATAAGTATTCAAATGAAGGAGGACATAGGGAAGCAGCCAGAATTATGTCATTTTTATAGTTTTTGTCTTAGGCACCTCTTGTGTCTTTTTAAGTCTTCTTAAGTCTTTTTGTGTCTTTTTAAGTTTCATCGGCTTTTTGCAACAAGACTTTCAGTGATGCTCTTTTTGGAATTTGGAGGCCTTTGCTCTTAAATGCACTTCTTAAATAGCCTTATCAAATTGGAACATTCTTCATAATGACCATTGTAATTCTAGGTGGAGATTCCCCTGAGGGCTGGCCACAGTTTGGTATAACCCTCGCCACAAATGGAGTTCAGCCCACATCTAGCCACACATGGGGTGCAACTCATGTTTCTGTCCGGCGTCACTTGGAGCCCCAAAACATATGGTTGCCAAGCCAAGTTTTTCAGGACACAGAACAAGCTCACTAAGAATCTGTTTTCTTTGTTGGGTATCTGCAGCTTTCAGGACTGCAGTTTTTAGACATAAAACAAGCAAGTATGTTGGAAGGTGGCGTGGTCAACTCCTTGGATTAAGAGGAACCCGTTTGTTTCATCTACCAGGCCTTTGGGTTTCTCAAAATAGAGCTAACGTCCAAGAGGGAAGTGCCATGGGGTCTGGGAATTGTGGGATGTTTTACATTATGCCTTGTGGCAAGGAGATTTTCTTGAGGTTGGTTGGTGATCCAGTGTCCATCTAACCTGTTCTGTGACCAAGTTATTTTATCACGGGAGTCGAGGTGGTGAGCTCTCTAACAACCTTAAATGTTTGACTTGTGCCCACTGGTGTTTACGGCCTTTTGCTTTTTCTTTCAAACTTTTGAGATTCCCATTAACACTGTTCTTTACTTAAAACCAAATTTTGTTCACCTGAGACTTTGCACTCAACGCAGTTCAGCTTAAATTGGGATAGTCTGATCCCAGACCCAGTCCGATTCTGGACCCAGTCTCATGTTCAGGTCAGACCCAGCCTGACCCTGGCCAGTAACTACCAAATCTCCCCATGTGCATTCTGGGGACTTAGGAAAGGATTGGGGTTTTCCACTCAAAATGGGGAACTGTGGAAAGCCAATTAGATTGGGAGCTGAATGCGAAGAGAGTAGAGCTCAGAATTGAAAGGAACTTACCCACAGCCCACAGAAATATCAAGAAAGTGACCTGGGAGGGTTCACGGAGTACACACCTGCATTTCTTTTTTTCTTTTTTATATTTTTTCTTTATTTCTTTTCCTTTTCCTTTTTTTTTTTTCAGTGTAACAGTATTCATTGTTTTTGCACCACACCCAGTGCTCCATGCAATCCGTGTCCTCTCCAATACCCACCACCTGGATCCCCCAACCACCCACCCTCCACCCCTTCAAGACCCTCAGATTGTTTTTCAGAGTCCATAGTCTCTCATGGTTCACCTCCCCTTCCAATTTCCCTCAACTCCCTTCTCCTCTTCATCTCCCCTTGTCCTCCATGCTATTTGTTATGCTCCACAAATACCTGCATTTCTTGACCCCAAATGCAGCTGGAAGTTCACTTTGGATTCCATCTCTGACACCAGATCTGTTAAATGACAAAATTCAAGTGAATAAATTTGAAGATTGAATTGGCTTTCTTAAACAATTCATGAATTAGGCATCATCCTTCTAGCAAATAGAAAGGAACTCCATTGAGCTGCGGAAAAGGAAGGCTTTTAAAAGTGGAGAGGGGGGGCGCCTGGGTGACTCAGTGGGTTAAGCCGCTGCCTTCAACTCAGGTCATGATCCCAGGTCCTGGGTTCAAGCCCCACATCGGGCTTTCTGCTCAGCAGGGAGCCTGCTTCCTCCTCTCTCTCTGCCTGCCTCTCTGCCTACTTGTGATTTCTCTCTGTCAAATAAATAAATAAAATCTTTAAAAAAAATTAAAAAAAAAATAAAAGTGGAGAGGGAAGGGTGCCTGGGTGGCTCAGTGGGTTAAGCCACTGCCTTCAGCTGGGGTCATGATCTCAGGTTCCTGGGATCTAGCCCCACACCGGGCTTTTTGCTCAGCAGGAAGCCTGCTTCTCTCTCTCTCTCTCTGCCTGACTCTCTGCCTACTTGTGATCTTTCTCTGTCAAATAAATAAATAAAATCTAAAAAAAGAACAAGTGGAGAGGGAGTGGAAAAAAGGAAATTATTAGCAAAGAATCCATTGCTTTAGCCCAGGTCACCCTCTTAAGGGGAACGGTAGTGGTCTAATAGTAAATTTCTTTCTTTCTTTCTTTCTTTTTTTTTTAGATAGCTCAATGATTTTTTCTTTTTTTTTTAATTATGTTATGTTAGTCACCATACAGTACATCATTAGTTTTTGACGTAATTTTCCATGGTTCATTGTTTGCCTATAACACCCAGTGCTCCATGCAATCCGTAAATTTCTTAATGCTGACCAGGCAATTCCATGTTGACTGGTTAAAGGTTACATACCTGGGTGTGTGGTTGAAACTGCCATTAGGTTAGGTAGTAAGTGTTGGTTTGTTGACGTGGGGCTTTAATGCAAGTGACTCCATTCGGGGCCTGAAGTTTTTTTTAACACCACCCACCTGGCTTTGCCTCCGTATCCTCCAAACCTTTGCTCATCTGCTGCCTCCTTGTGAAGCCTTACCCTTGACCACCTATTAATACTGCCCCCACTCCCCGCATGCCACGAGTGTTCCTATCCCTCTTACCATTCTCTATTTTATCCTTTTTTCCTGTAGCACCCGTTACCTTCTAACATACCTTGTAGTCTGTTACATTTATTGCTTTGTCTCTTCTTGCTCAAATGTAAGCTCTATACGGGCAGGGAGTTTTGTCATTTCCATTCATGTATTCCAAGCTCTTGGAGCCCTGCTTGGTTGGGTCTCAGTAAATGTGCATACATGAATGGAATTTGAGGCTGACATGATCAGATTGAGGAGCTCCTGGTGGTGGCATGTCTTTACACAACACTAGAGAGATCTTTCCATAGATAGGCAAGAAGGCTTTACTGTGGGCACAATGTGGAGCCTTTCATGCCTGGAGGAGCTAAGGATGCCTCCCAGGGAGGGTGAAGGTGGGCTGGGTCTCTGAGAAGGAATATACACAATTTCTGAGCAGAAAGCCCTGAGAACCAGGCCCTGGTTCACCTTCTCTTGCCCTTTGCTTCATGATCAGCTATGTTGTAGGAGTGGTGACTCTACCAGCCTGGTTCTGGAAGGGAGATAGCATGACCCTAGCCACAACAGGTCACCCACGGACTGATCAGATGGAAGGGAATTAAAGTCTTATTGTTACAAACTGCTAAAATTTGGGGGTCATTCATGACTGAGTCAGATAAGCAACCGTGAGACAATAGAGGTTTCTAAAACAAGCCATGGATACTGGAGCGGATCTGAGAGGGACGGGGCTTGTACAGGCTTTGTTGAGTTTGAGAGACTCCTGGGATGTCCAGATGCAGATGTTGGGTGAGCCCCTGCTGTGAGTGTTGAACTCAGCAGTGAGCCCTGGTCTGGAGAAGACTCAGCCATTGCCGTGGAACCGGGTGGTGAGCCACCAGAGTGCATGAGCTCACCTGCTCACAGGACAAGGGACAGAATCCCAAAGAATCTGCCGTATGAGAGTGCTGGAGAAGAAACCAAGTAGGAGTCATTGGAGGTGCTGGTGGAATGGTCAGGAAGCGACATAGGATGATTTGAGTTAATTATGTGAAATGATAGATGTGAACACCTGCATGGTGCCTGGTAGGAATAGTAAACATTCAATAAATGGAACTATACAGACAGAGGATTCGTGCATGTGTGTACGCAAATGCATGTCCAGCATTATTTATAATGTAGATTCCCATCCACATACACACCCCCCCATCCCCACATACACCTGTCCCTCAGTAAATACGGGTAAGTTCGCCTATCAATTTCTGAGGATTTGTTACTGGAAAAAAGGATTGGTTCAGAAGTGGGATTTGGCTGCTTGCTGCTCCAAAGCCAGTACTCAAGAGACAAACATTGGGGGGAAAGGCAAGGTTGCTTTATTCAGGAAGCAGGAGCCTGGGAAGATGGAGGATTAAGGCCCCAAAGGCCATCTTCCCTCTTCTAGGTGATGCAGGAGGTTTTTAAAGGGGAAGATGGTGATGGGACTAAGTTCAGAAGCTGCTGCTCATCAAACATTTAGTTAATTTAGTTAAGCATTTAGTTAATCATTTGTCCTCACAGGGCCTCCAGATTGCTCTGTTCTGTCAATTCTCAAGGCTCCCAGGTGTCTCTCAGTGAAAGATGCTCCACCCTGTAGCACAGGAGGCTGCATCTGGGGAAGCAGTCTGGGCTCCTCCCCCTGTACCAGGAACCAAGACTCTCAGGTAGCTCTTACTGAGGACTCCTTGGTCAGTGGCAGCTCTTTTTCAGTGCTGTCAGGCTTTATCTTCCAGAAAGTCTGGTCCTTTGCTCCTCAAGGCCGACAGTCTGCAAGATCTCAAGGGAAGTAGGTTAATTCTGCTATAAACTTTGGGGTTTAGGTCAGCAAGCAAGGAGGGTGCAAGCTTCCAGCAAGTTAGCCCTTAAAGGAGTGGGTTGGAGTGCTCTTACAAATGGCCCGTGGGATTAGACAATGGGGGGGGGGTGCGTGTGTTCATGAGTCACTTTAGTATGTAGGCTACCCCCATCCATCCATGGTTGGAACTTTTTGCATCTTCCCAATCTGATACTCCATACACATTAAACACTCACTCTTCATTCCCTCTCCCTGCCCCACCTGGCAACTCCCATTCTGTCTGTGGCTATAAATTTGACTGGTCTGGGGACCTCATATAAATGGAATCATACAGTATTTGTCCTTTTATGATTGGCATATTTTACTTAGAAAATGTCCTCAAAGTTCATCTGTGTTATAGCAGGTGTCAGGATTTCCTTCCATTTTAAGGCTGATTAATATTCCATTGTATGTATGGACCACATTTTGTTCATCCATTCATTCGTCAGTGGACAGTTGGGTTGTTTCCACCTTTTGGCTATTGAGAATAATGCCGCTGGGAACATGGGTGTAGAAATATTTGTCTGTGCTTTCATTTCTTTTGGGTCTATACCTATGAGTTGAATTGAGGGGTCACAGGGTAATTCTATGTTTAAGTTTTTGATGAACAAAGGGAAGGTTCACTTTTAGGATGGGGAGACAGGATGTTTGCGGATGGTGGAAGGACTCATTTGTAGATACTAAAGGCACGACCCATGGAACAGGGCCTGGAGGGAGAGGGGTGTGGGATTCAGGAGAGAGAAGAGAATGGTGATGCTGGTTCTGAGGCAGGGGAGGGTGGGGGGAGGTGACAGGGAGAGCTGTTTGTCATCCGGGGCTGGCCTGCCCCTGTAGTGCCAGGCAAGGCAGCCAGTATGGCTGAGCCCTATGGTTGGGGCACAGGGACTCACAAAATGGCAGCTGAGCTAAAGTTGAAAACTGGATACTTCTGGCAATATCAGTATCCCTGTTTTTCTCCAGTAAGATTTGGAAACTTGGAGGTGAACTTATTCCACATGTTAATGTTGGAAATGAGTGGATGTTGTAATTTTATAAATGTGATGTTAACTCAAGGTTACTGGGAAAGTTTTATGAGTAATGCATACTATTCTATTATAGGCAGAATAAAAATGTTTCCTCTACCTATAGTGTTCTATGCAAAGTGACATGCACATTAGCTGGCACTAGGCATTAAAAAAAGAATAGGAAATTAGGTCACTGCTATAATAATTACTTGACTTGGTGGGGGGGATTTGTTCAGAAATCACTTTTTTAAGGACTCTAGTGTTTTATGATTCCATTTATAGGAATTTCAGAAACAGGCAAAACTCATCAATTATGATGGAAATTCTAATAACAGTGGTTGCCTGTGGAGGTGGGGATGATCTGAGGGGGGATACAGGAGAACTTCTTGAGGTGGTGGAAATGTTCCATATCTTGATTGGGATGTTAGATAAGGTGTATGTATTTGTCAAAAGTCCTAGAACTGCACATTTACAGCCTATAAATTTCACTGTATGTACATTCTACTGCAGGAAAAAAAAATGTGGCCTAAAATAATCGAATAGTGTTATGGTATGTTCTGGGGATTGGGACATACTCACAGAAATGAGAGTAATGGTTTTATTTTTATTTTTTATTTTTTTAATATAATTTTACCTTTTCAGTGTTGCAAGATTCATTGCTTATGCAGTTTATTTATTTATTGTTTATCCAGTGCTCCATGCAATATGTGCCTTCCTTAATACCCACCACCAGGCTTACCTATCCCACCATCCTCCTCCCCTCCAAAATCCTCAGCTTGTTTCTCAGAGTCCGCAGTCTCTCATGGTTCATATGCCCCACCCCCGATCTCCCCAATTCACTTTTCCTTTCCTTCTCCTAATGTCCTCCATGTTATTCCTTATGCTCCACAAATAAGTGAAACCATATGATAATTGACTTTCTCTGCTTGACTTATTTCACTCAGCATAATCTCTTCCAGTCCCATCCATGTTGATACAAAAGTTGGGTATTCATCCTTTCTGATGGAGGCATAATATTCCATTGTATATATGGACCATATCCTCTTTCTTAATTAAATTAAATTTTATTTTTTTCAGTGTTCCAGAATTCATTGTTTATGCACCACACCCAGTGCTCCATGCAATATGTGCCCTCCTTAATACCTACCATCAGGCTCACCCAAACCTCCAACCCACTCCCCTCCAAAACCCTCAGTTTGTTTCTCAGAGTCCATGGTTTGTCTCCCCCTCCAATTTCCCCCAACTCACTTCTCCTCTCAATCTCTCAGTGTCTTCCATGATATTCCTTATGCTCCACAAGTAAGTGAAACCATATAATAACTGACTCTCTCTGCTTGACTTATTTTACTCAGCATAATCTCTTCCAGTCCCATCCATGTTGATACAAAAGTTGGGTATTCATCCTTTCTGATGGAGGCATAATACTCCATTGTATATATGGACCATATCTTCTTTATCCATTTGTCCATTGAAGGGCATCTTGGCTCTTTCCACAGTTTGGCAACTGTGGCCATTGCTGCTATGAACATTGGAGTACAGATGGCCCTTCCTTTCACTACATCTGTATCTTTGGGGTAAATACCCAGTAGTGCAATGGCAGGGTCATAGGGTAGCTCTATTTTTAGTTTCTTAAGAAATCTCCACACTGTTCTCCAAAATGGCTGCACCAACTTGCATTCCCACCAACAGTATAAGAAGGTTCCCTTTTCTCCTCATCCTCTCCAACACTTGTTTCCTTCTTGTTAATTTTGGCCATTCTAACTGGTGTAAGTTGGTATCTCAATGTGGTTTTGATTTGAATCTCCCTGATGGCTAATGATGATGAACATTTTTTCATGTATCTGTTAGCCAATTGTATGTCTTCTTTGGAGAAGTATTTCTTCATGTCTTCTGCCCATTTTTGATGTGATTATCTGTTTTGTGTGTGTTGTGTTTGAGGAGTTTTTTATAGATCATGGATATCAGCCCTTTGTCTGTAGTGTCACTTGCGAATATCTTCTCCCATTCCGTGGGTTGCCTCTTTGTTTTGTTGACGGTTTCCTTTGCTGTGCAGAAGATTTGGATCTTGATGAAGTCCCCAAAATTCATTTTCACTTTTGTTTTCTTTGCCTTTGGAGACAAATCTTGAAAGAAGTTGCTGTGGCCAATGTCAAAGAGGTTACTGCCTGTGTTCTCCTCTAGGATTTTGATAGATTCTTGCCTCACGTTGAGGTCTTTTATCCATTTTGAGTTTATCTTTGTGTATGGTGTAAGAGAATGGTCGAATTTCATTCTTTTACACATAGCTTTCCAATTTTTCAGCACAATTTATTGAAGAGACTATCTTTTTCCCACTGTATATTTTTTCCTGCTTTGTTGAAGATTATTTGACCATAGAGTTGAGGGTCCATATCTGGGCTCTCTGCTCTGTTCCACTGGTTGATGTGTCTGTTTTTATGCCAGTACCATGCTGTCTTGGTGATCACTGCTTTGTAGTAAAGCTTGAAATCATGCAACGTGATGCTACCAGTTTTGTTTTTCTTTTTCAATGTTTCCTTAGCAATTCGGGGTCTCTTCCAGTTCCATACAAATTTTAGGATTGTTTGTTCCAGCTCTTTGAAAAATGCCAGTTGAATTTTGATCAGGATGGCATTGAAAATATAGATGGCTCTAGGCACTATAGACATTTTAACAATGTTTATTCTTGCGATCCATGAGCATGGAATGCTCTTCCATCTTTTTGTGTCTTCTTCAATTTCTTTCATGAGTGTTCTGTAGTTCCTCGAGTACAGATCCTTTACCTCTTTGGTTAGGTTTATTCTCAGGTATCTTATGGTTCTTGGTGCTATACTAAATGGAATTGATTCTCTAATTTCCTTTTCTATATTTTCATTGTTAGTGTATAAGAAAGCAACTGATTTCTGTACATTGATTATGTATCTTGCCACATTACTGAATTGCTGTATAAGTTCTAGTAGTTTGGGTGGGGAGTCTTTTGGGCTTTCCATAGACAGTGTCATGTCATCTGTGAGGAGAGTTTGACTTCTTCATTGCCAATTTGAATACCTTCTATTTCTTTTTGTTGTCTGATTGCTGTTGCTAGGACTTCTAGTACTATGTTGAACAAGAGTGGCCAAAGTGGGCATCCTTGTTGTATTCCTGATCTCAAAGGGAAGGCTGTCAGCTTTTCCCCATTGAGGATGATATTCACTGTGAGTTTTGATTTTATGAAGTTTAAATGTTCCCTCTATCCCTATACTTTGAAGGGTTTTAATCAGGAACAGATACTGCATCTTGTCAAATGACTTTTCTGCATCAATTGAGAGGACCATGTAGTTTTTCTTTCTTCTCTTATTGATTTGTTCTATCACACTGATTGATTTGTGAATGTTGAACCACCCTTGCATCCCATGGATAAATCCCACCTGGTCATGGTAGATAATCTTTTTAATGTATTGTTAGATCCTATTAGCTAGGATCTTGTTGAGAATCTTGGCATCCATATTCATCGGGGATGTTGGTCTGAAATTCTCCTTTTTGGTGGGGCCTTTGCCTTGTTTGGGGATGAGGGTAATGCTGGCTTCATAGAAAGAGTCTGGAAGTTTTCCTTCTGTTTCTATTTTTTGAAACAGCTTCAGGAGAATAGGTATTATTTCTTCTTTGAAAGTTTAGTAGAATTCCCCAGGGAATCTGTCAGGTCTTGGGCTCTTGTTTTTTGGGAGGTTTTTGATCACTCTTCAATCTCATTACTAAATATTGGTCTACTCAGGTTACCAATTTCCTCCTGATTCAGTTTTGGAAGTTTATAGGTTTCCAGGAATGCATCCATTTCATCTAGGTTGCTTAATTTATTGGCATATAACTGTTGATAATAATTTCTGATGATTTTTTCTATTTCCCTGGTGTTAGTTGTGATCTCTCCCTTTTCATTCATAATTTTATGAATTTGGGCCCTCTCTATTTTCTTTTGGATTAGTTTGGCCAATAGTTTATCAATCTTATTGATTCTTTCAAAAAACCAGTTTCTAGTTTTGTCAATGTGTTCTATTGTATCTCTAGTTTCTATCTCATTGATCTGTGCTCTAATCTTGATTATTTCCCTTCTTGTGTGTGAGTCTGGCTTAATTTGTTGTTAATTCTCCACTTCACAGAGCTGGTGTATTCTGGATTTTTCAATTTTTTTTGAGGGAGGCTTGGATGGCTATGTATTTCCCCCTTAGGACTGCCTTTGCCGTATCCCATAGGTTTTGGACTGAAGTGTCTTCATTCTCATTGGTTTCCATGAATAGTTCAAGTTTTTCTTTGATTTCCTGGTTGATCCAAACATTCTTAAGCAAGGTGGTCTTTAGCTTCCATGTGTTTGAATTCCTTCTGAACTTTCTCTTGTGGTTGAGTTCCAGTTTCAAAGCATTGTGATCTGAGAATATGCAGGGAATAATCTCAGTCCTTTGGTATCAGTTCACTCCTGATTTGTGACCTGGTATGTGTTCTGTTCTGGAGAAAGTTCCATGTGCGCTCGAGAAGAATGAGTATTCTGTTGTTTTAGGGTGGAATGTTCTGTATATATCTATGAGGTCCATCTGGTCCAACGTGCCCTTCAAAGCTCTTGTTTCTTTGTTGATTTTCTGCTTAGATGACCTGTCTACCCCTGAAAGTGGCATGTTCAGATCCCCTACAACTAATGTATTCATATCCATATGACTCTTTATCTTGATTAACAGTTGTCTTACGTAGATGGGTGCTCCCGTACTGGGGACATAAATATTTACAGTTGTTAGATCTTCTTGATGTATAAACCCTTTAAGGGGGAGCCTGAGTGGCTCAGTGGGTTAAAGCCTCTGCCTTCAGCTCAGGTCATGAGCCCAGGGTCCTGGGATTGAGCTCCGTATTGGGCTGTCTGCTCAGCAGGGAGCCTGCTTCCTCCTCACTCTGTCTGCTTCTCTGCCTACTTGTGATCTCTGTCAAATAAATAAATAAAATCTTAAAAAAAAAGAATGATGTAGTGTCCTTCTGTATCTCTGACTACAGTCTTTAGCTTAAAATCTAATTTATCTGATATGAGAATCACTACCCCAGGTTGATTTTGAGGACCATTGACATGAAAGATGCTTCTCCATCCCTTCACTTCCAGTCTGGATGTATCATTAGGTTCCAAATATGTCTCCTGTAGACAGCATATGGATGGGTCCTGTCATTTTATCCAGTCTGTAACCCTGTGCCATTTTATGGGAGCATTTAGGCCGTTCACATTGAGAGTGATTATTGAAAGATAAGTTTTTATTGACGTCATGTTTCCTCTGAAGTCCTTGTTTCTACAGATTGTCTCTGTAAATTTCTATTCTATGTCACTCGTGGGTTCTTTCTTCTTTTATAGAGCCCCCCCCCCTTAATATTTGTTGTAGTGCTGGCTTGGTGGTCACATACTCTTTTAATCCTTTCCAGTCTTGGAAGCTCTTTATCTCTCCATCCATTCTGAATGTCAGCCTTGCTGGATAAAGTATTCTTGGCTGCTTGTTCTTCTCATTTAGTGCCCTGAGTATGTCTTGCCAGCCCTTTCTGGCTTGCCAGGTTTCTGTAGACAAGTCTTCTGTTATTCTGATGGGCCTTCCTCTGTATGTAAGGAATATCTTCCCCCTAGCTGCCCTTATGAACTCTTGTCTAAAATTATGATTTGTGAATTTCACAGTCAACTGTCCGGTAGTCTTTCTAGATTCGTTGATCTTGGACATGATTCTGCCTCTAGGACATGAATCCTTGTTTCATTTCCCAGATTGGGGTAATTTTCATCCAGAATTTGTTCAACTATATCTTCTAGTCTTCTCTCTTTCTCCACCCCCTCAGGGATCCCAATAATTCTGATATTGGAATGTTTCATGGTGTTATTTATTTCCCTAATTCTGGTTTCATGACTTCTAAGCTGTTTGTTCCAGGCCTTCTCCTGATCCTTCCTTTCTATCAGTTTGTCTTCTAGATCACTAATTCTGTCTTCTGCCTCAATTACACTAGCTATTAAAGTATTTAGATTAGATCGGATCTAATTGATAGCATTTTTAACTTCTGCCAGATTGGCTCTCACTTCCACCCTTAGAGATTCTATGTTGTCACTAATGGTTTTCTCCAAATTAGCCACTGCCTAGATGATTGTTACCCTGAATTCCCTTTCCGACATACTGTTTATGTCCATATCCAATAGTTCTGATGAAGAGGGCACAGTCTCTGAATTTTCCTCTGTTGAGTGTTCCTCCTCCTAGTCATTTTGGTGAGAGGTGGTTGAGGGGTTGTATAGCTGAATATCAGGCATGTTCCAGGCAAGTTGCACCCTCTCCACTGATGGCTTCTGCCCCTGTAGAGATCCAAAAGTGTATAATCTTGCATCTCAGGCTGATTTCATGGGTGTTCAGAGTGTTCTGGTAGATTTTTAGCTCACTTTAGGGGACCAGTTGAAACAGGATCTCCTACTTCTCTGCCATCTTGCCCCTCCGCCTCAAGTGTAATGGTTTTAAAAGATGTATGGTCACAAAACCTAAACTTTCTGCAAGGTAAAAAGTGTCTGGAAATCTCCTGACTTCAGGGTTATTAATGTATGATATCAAACAGGACCTTGGAAGTTAATTTCTAAGGTGAGGTGGGAAAAGGTGTTTTATGTAAATATATGTATATGTGTGTATGTGTATGTGTGTATATACATATATGGGTGTATATTTGTGTGTGTGTGTGTGTGTATATATATATGGATATATGTATGTATATGGGTATATATGTGTATATGGATATATATATGTATATGTGCGTACATATATATGTATATGTGTGTATAAGTGTATATCTATGTGTGTGTGTGTGTGTGTGTATCTGAACCTACTTATGTGGTTATCTCACGTGCAATGATAAAACATATATACAGCATTATGTGATATTATAGACTGAACTGTATGAAAAAATGTGGCACCACACAGACCATTAAAACTATATTTGTTTATAGTATGAAAGTTGAAACAAGACAGGGGGTCACCTTGTTTGATTTCAGCTGGAAACCTCACCTGGGAATATGTGCCTCAAATTATTTGCCATTCTGCAATATGCATGTCTGCAAATGACTGCAAAAGTTGATTCTAGGGTTACCCATAGATTATAGTGAACAGATGAATTTGAAAATATGAAAGCTGTGGGTAATGAGGGTCGTCTGTATGTATACAAACCCAGGGATACACACATACCTGCATTGCTGTGTTTATCTCTCTTTCACTCTAGCTAAACATGAGTGTGTACTGGAATTTCCAACTAATCCAGCGCCTTGGGTTCAATGTCAAGTTCATTTTTTCTCTGGCTCCATTAAATCCCTTTTAATCGAGCAAAATCCCCCAGGTTTTATTGTGATAATGACTCATTGAAGAAGTCCGTTGTCCTGTAGAATGTCCCACATTCTGGATGTGTCCTGTTGCCTCCTCATGGTGCTGTCTGTCCTGCTCTTCTATCTCATGGCATGCATTTCAATTCTCCAATTCCACTTTGTTTTGCTAGAGAAATTGTCCCTCAGATCTTTGAAAGAGTGGTCATTCGTAGAGGCCTTTTTTGTGCCAGGGACTGTGTGAGGGACTTCCTCCTTCTCATATCTGTGACCTCCACTATAGTCTGAAGGAATGTGGGTTACCAACTTCTTTTAAAGATGAAATCACCAAACTTAGTTTATGATGTGCAAGTCTGTGCAACTGCCCAGGGCCAGAACAAGGATTTGGATCCAGGCCTGTTGTGTTCAAGGCTGTGCTGATCCCAGTGCCCAGCTCTGCTCCCAGGGCTGGGAAATTTGGCTCTCCAGTATGGGGCTCTAGCAACTGTATTTTCAATTTGTTGGCTAGGTGATTCTTTGGCCTTTAAAATTTGTATTGAATCCTTTGGACTTTTACTCTTTATTCCTGCCTAAGTAACAACACATTTTCCTACTTGTTGAGGCCAGGTCTAAGATGAAGCCTGATGTTGTGGTCACTGAAGGGCTTTTAGGATGGAAGTTCAGGCTTGGAGGGGAGCATGAGTTCTCTGCCATTGGGGGTAGAACATTGCTTTTTTTGCTCTTAAGAGCCAGCATCTTCAGGGGAACTGTCTTACTTGAAAACATCCTGGGAACTCACATCTTTGCTGCAAATACCAATGCGATTTGCATTTACTTTGGAAATTCAAGCACATTTTATCCAACCTACAAGCACTAATGAAGAGCTGATGAACCACAGAGACACTGGTTCAAATAAATGATTACAATTGGCAAATGAAGTACAAACATGACCCTGATAAATTATAATCAAGGGTGAGTGGAAGGGGTGATTTTATTAATTATCCAAACTCTAAATCTCGTTTCAGGATTGTGAATAATAACAGAAATTAGGGCCAGAATATTATATAAAATATTCACTTTTAAAGCAGGCCACTTGATACAGAAGACTCAGTTTTTAGGTTCATCCTGTGGTGTTTATTTATTTTTGTATTTAGAACTGGATATGACTCTCCTCTTAGAATCCAGATAATCAGCTTAAGTTAGTAATTTAAACATTTACTTACTTAATTTTTTTCCTTTTTTTTTTATTTCTTTTCAGCATAACAGTATTCATTGTTTTTGCACCACAACCAGTGCTCCATGCAATCCATGCCCTCCCCAATACCCACCACCTGGTTCCCCTAACCTCCCACCCCCCGCCCCTTCAAAACCCTCAGATTGTTTTTCAGAGTCCATAGTCTCTCATAGTTCACCTCTCCTTCCAATTTCCCTCAACTCCCTTCTCCTCTCCATCTCCCCATGTCCTCCATGTTATTTGTTACTTAATTTTCATATTTTACACTTAGTTGCAAAAACATTACAGTCTTCTTTTCTTTATAGACCTTTTGGCTTGTGTACTCAATAAAGCTTTACACTCTACTACAGATTTCAGCTTCTGAGAAATCATAATGTACTGGAAAGAACCAGTAATTCTTTTTAATTAGCTGATTTTTCATTGGCTTTTTGTATGGATCAGAGATGCTGAGAAGTTGCAGTTATGATGAACCTAGGGATCTCTGGCTTCAGGCATGGATGGTTAGTGGAGGTCAAATATAAAAGACAAATTAAGATTACAGCAAGGTTTTAGTGACTTTTTTTTTTTTTTTTTTTTTTTTTTTGCCTGGCAGCAGTTCCTGTGAGTTTTCTTCTTTTGGGCCTTATGAGTCCTTAGAAAGGAGGTTTGTAGTCAGCAGGGAAAATAAAATAAATTTAATTGAAATTTTGTCTAAAGATTCAATATGTACCAAAATAGCATGTTTTAAAATGTAACATTGTTGGAAATCCCATAATGTTATAGATATATATGAAAAATACTTTCTACTGAGTAATTAATATTTAAACTGGTGGGTACACCAGGCATTGGTTCGTTTTAATGACTGAACATTGAAATCATCCATTCCCTTGTATTTTGCTTGAAGCCTCTAGATTCATTTAATTTAAGAGTCTACGAAAATTGTAAAATCATACTCATCTGTATTCAAAATTTTCTCTATAGTGAGCAACCAAGATTGAATTTAGAAGAAATCATCTTCATAGGCAGTGTTGTGACTTCAGCTGTCCTGTATAATACCAATTTCCAGCTTTCATGTGCTTTTGACTAAATCTGTAATGAATATTTTAAATTTGAACTTTTTTTAAAAAGATTTTATTTATTTATTTGACAGACAGAGATCACAAGTAGGCAGAGAGGCAGGCAGAGAGTCAGGCAGAGAGAGGGGGAATAGCAGGCTCACCGTGGAGCAGAGAGCCCGATGTGGGACTCGATCCCAGGACCCTGGGGATCATGATCTGAGCCGAAGGCAGAGGCTTTAACCCACTGAGCCACCCAGGCACCCCTAAATTTGAACTTTTAAGATGAATCTCTGATAACAAAGCACAACTTTTGTCTGTTGATTTAGGAATTTCTTTGCAGAATAAAAGTTTAAAAACCGTTGACCCAAAGTCCTTGTGCCCTCAAGGCACTTCCTCAGGAATAAAATCCACGACTCTTTGCACATGTTGATGCACTTAGAGAAGACCTGGAGAATGTTGCTGACATAGGAAAGATAACTTGAGTATGTTGCAACAGAATCAAGTACATTTTTTTTCTCTAGGTGAATGGTAGATGTTTTACAATGTAATTCCTGTGCATGAACAGAAAATGACAAATGGCAAAATTTGCGGTGTCTGAACTCCTGCTGGATTGATTGGTGGGAGTTTCATGTGCTTCCACCCTGTGAATGATATCATCCGTGGGCACAAGTGTTCTTCCTAGCCCAAATCCCCTATCTCGCCCTGTTGCCGCTGACCGCAAGAATACGTTGGCTGCCTCGTCAGTAGCCAAGCATTTTATGGTTCTCCCAGTGGACACATATGCTGTGCTGTCATGTTGGATATAATTAGGCTGGCCAGACAGAACTGAAGAGGTTCGCAGGATACAGGACTTCCGGTGCTAAAATCCAGGAAGTGCCAGGCAAACTGGGACACAGCATTTTTGTAGTGACATTTACATTTTTGTATTTTCTTTTGGCAAAGTGATTTTGAAAGAAGCTAAAAGCCTTAATTTTATAGTCTGTTCCGATTTTTATGTTTGCTCTTCCTTTTTTTCCCAATAAGGCAGCTTGACCAGAACCAAAGGAAAGTTTAAAATAAAACAAAACAAAAAAAAGACGACACAATGAAGATGCTTTGGGGACTTGAGTCATTTTTCTCATCCAATAAGAGATAATATTAATGAACATTAAAATTTAAACAAGCAGTACTGAAAACAAGACCAATCTGGGAGGCATGATCTTGGTAAAATATTTACTTGTTCTGGGAGTACTAAGGACATGTACCCAAATCAGGGTCTGGTTTCATCTGCAAGCTGTTGAGGACCTGAGGGCTTTCTTCTTCCTTTCTCTTTCCTCCTTTCCTTTCTCTTTGCAGACTGGCAAGTCCATTTCCACCTTGGAACAATTTGAGAAGCTACAGATCTCTGAGCTCATGGTTTTGCTGGCTTACTAACACAAATGCTAATGGGATTATGTCCCCTTGCTTAATTAGATTCCATGGATTCCTTTTAAAAAGGTTGTATTCAAAGATCTTTTTCCCCCCCTGAGGAAAGGAAATATCTTTGATTTTTAAGTTACTTTTATTTTTTAAATTACTGTACAGTAAAAGGGCGTATTTGGGAACACATTTCTGTGAATTTTAACACATGTACATCTTATATGTTTCAGAATACAGAATTGTTCCATCACCCCCAAAAAACTCCCTGGAGCTAGCCCTTTATAGACAAATGTACCCCCACCGTGAACTGCTGACCACCACCGATCAGCTTTCCATCACTCTAATTCTGTTTTTACTCATAGTCATGTGAATGGAATCATACAGCACGTAGCCTTTTGAGAATTGGATTCTTTTGCTCAGCATAATTAATGTCTTAGAGATACATCCAAATTTTTATTGCATAAATAGTTCCTTTCTTTTCATTGCTGAGTGGTATTCCTTTCTACGAATATACTGTGGTTTGTCCATTCATGCATTGAGGGACATTTGGGTTTCCAGGCTTCTTTTGGGCGACTATGAATGGAATTACTACTGTATATGTCAGTGTGTATGTTTTTATGCAAATATGTTCTCATTTATTGAGGGTGCATACTTTGGAGTGGGATTGCTGATAAGTATGCATTAAAATGAACAAATAAACAAGCAAAATGCAAATGCCAAAGGCAGACTCCCCAGAAAGGAAAATGGGGGCAGTCCCTGCAAGTAAGCACCTGTTTGTGAGGTCAAGCAGAGTAAGTGGGGGATAATGGGAGAGTGGCTAGAGGAGGGAGAAAATTGGGAAGCATACAACCAGGCCATTCAGTTCCCTTTGACACAGGCCACAACTTAAATGGCCACAGAAAATAAGCATCACCGAGTTGAGGGCAGTTTCTCAATCGTGCTCACATCTGACGTTCCCTGGGAGCCACAAACTCGCACTTGAGAAACGTGATGTTGGGGTCACACAACACTTGGCCTGTGTCTACCATGCTCTCTTGCTGATTCTTTTACCAGAATCCTACTTTGAAATATCCGTTGGCAGCACAAGCCTTTTTCACCACCTAAGATGTCGTTTCTCACATGAAGGCCTTGCTTTGCCACCAGTGGGCTGTCCTCAGACCTCACCTTGACCATCATGGCATGAGTTGTAACATTTACTTCCTGTGGAAGTACGGTCATTTGGCTTCTCGCTGAACCCACTGGAGCAAGACTCTTTTTCTCTTTAGGTCTTTGTTTGGCAATACATGGATATATCTTGTATGCATTGTGTAATATGTAGCACACGATCCTTTCAGGGACATTGAATCTTACGTATGCTCTGTTGGACAGCTGTGGATGGGTGTGAGACAAGGTGAGGGGATGTTGGCGAAAAGCAAGAATGTGGCTTTAATCACACAAATACCCAGTAATCATAAGACTCCTTACATGAATCTTGCTTTGGAAGGCCAAGGGGAAAATACACAGTGGGGACCTCTGCATTGGGAAACACAGCTTTTTAAAAGCCTTCATGAATACCAGACCTATCAGAGATCACCGGTCTCCTCCAAGGCAGAAATGGTGAAGTACTTAGATCTTCACTCGTGGATTTCTGATTTCTGCCATCACAGAAGCCCAAATGACCTCTTTGAAAGACTGCAGGGAATTCTGGAATGCCTGAAAATCAAGACAAATATGAGAGCTACAGCAACCATATGATCATTAGCTCATTCAGCAAATTTTACTGGTCATCTGTTTCTAGGTACAGTTGTACAAAGCTCCCAGGCTCCATCAGAGACAGAGTAAAGAGACAAATAAACCTGTAATATAAAGCCTGGCCACAATCAGTCTTATGATGACAAATAAGGCAGGGTTTGGGGCTAGAGTGACAAGTTGGTGGCTGTCAGTCATTAGGTAATGGATAGCCTAGGGATGCTTTGTGCAAAGGTAAGGGTGGTTCAGTTTAGGTAAGAAGGATATAGGGGCCTAGGGTCAAAATGTAGCTGTAGCTTCTTCTGTGTAGGGGCCCCCAGATTTGCCTGTTACAAACTTCCTTTGGTGTCTTTGAGGTCTCCCGCTGAGAGACAGGCAGTGGAAGACAAGGGTCCTGAGGACAGGCTTCCTTCTGGGATTCTCTACCAGTCTCCAGGATGGGCTGTGGGGCCAGCCTCTGAGGCCTCTGATGGGGGAATTCCTTGCTGAGTTAATCCAAACTGGAATAGAAGGAACTTTCTGGGAATCATTTTATTTTGGTTCAAAAGAATGTGTTTTTAACTAGCTATGTTATATGATAGGAAGTAAGATTTATACCGTTAAATAAATTGGCCTTTCTCTTGTGGATATGTGAATTCATATCAGCAGCCTTAAGGAAAAAAAAAGCGTAAGTAAATCACCATTGGAGTTCGGGATTTCTAAGGTCAAGGAGATTTTTGACCATTAGTTCAAAAAAATAAAGGCACATCAAAAAGGAAGGAGGCATCTGTGATCCTTTTGAGGCAGAGCACAGTTTTTAATTTCATGACCGGATTCTGGTTAGTTACTGTAATAAAAATGTAACCCAAAGGCCTAGCTCACTGGGATAGGTTGGAACCTACCGTCCTGGGCTAGACACACGCCTAAATGATGTGAGGGGGGGATGGCATCACAGCTACGAGTGCTGAGGCTGGTTCTGATGACATTGAGTGCCAGGACCCTGAGGAAGGAGCATCCTAGAGGACCCACGTGGGCACCTCAGGTTCTGAGAGGACCGGGCATGGGGAGCTATGGATGTGACTGAGCTTCGTTAATGCTGGGGATTTGGTCGTAAGTAAGACACGATCTCTGTTTTCAGGGAGCATCAGTCAGTGAAGGATACATGTTCCCACATAATGATGGAGCCCTGGCTGGGAGTGCAACGAATAGGTGGAGGACAGGTGAATATACCCCAACCCTGGGAGGGTTGGGGTGGGGCAAGTGCGATGCAGGAGGCAGGAGGTCAGGGCTGGACCATCAGTCCTGTTGGCCTGATTTTAGACCTATGGGGAGAACAAGGGCTTCTCCCACTAGTGTGGATCCCTGGGTCTGAGTTTGCAGCTGGGAGTGGGAGGAAGGGCTGATGGCGAGGCCACGATGGAGCAGGGCCCATTGGGTCCCTGTAGGTGTGAGCTGCTGTGCTGTTTCCAGTCCATTTTCAGGGGTGCCATCCTGTGTGTGACCCCTGCAGTCTTGGTCATTAGCTGTCCCTGGAGGCCTGCTGTGTGTGCTGGGGACACAGAGTCCTGGCTCCAGTGGATTTTACAGTGTCAGAGAGAGGGTCCAACTGGAGATAGTTCATGAAGAAGAAGATAATGTAACATAGGGCATTTACAAAGATAACGACATTGGGGCAGTTCTTCAGGGAGGACTGACAGGAGGAGGTGAGATTCGAGCAGAGACTAGAGCAGTGAAGAGCTTTCTAGGCAGGAGAGATGAGCAAACTAAAATGCAAAACAAAAATATGCAGTACCTCTGGTATGATTGGTGTGCTTATGGGACAGGCAGAGGACGGGGATGGCAGGGCCAACTGCATGGGGGCTCTGGTGGGGGACTGAAGCCTGCCAGGGGGCAGGTTTTATTCTAATTGCAAAACATTCCAACTGAAGTTTTTTTTTTTTTGTTTTTTTTTTAAGATTTTATTTATTTATTTGTCAGAGAGAGAGAGAGGGAGAGAGAGCAAGCACAGGCAGACAGAATGGCAGGCAGAGGCAGAGGGAGAAGCAGGCTCCCTGATAAGCAAGGAGCCCGATGTGGGACTCGATCCCAGGACGCTGGGATCATGACCTGAGCCGAAGGCAGCCGCTTGACCAACTGAGCCACCCAGGCGTCCCTCCAACTGAAGTTTTAAACAGGAATGTACTGGAGTTGCCTTGAGCTTACAAAAGTCATTTAATTTAGAATTAGAGTGGATGCATTGAGAAAACATGTCACTAATTTCATATTTAACACGATCCACTTTGTCTCCTCATTTGAAGGTAAGTGCGTTTTGCAATGATATGGCATATTATGGCCAGAGAGCCATTTTAGAGCAACAAAGGATGAAATCTTCTGCAATTTGTCATGGTTTTTCTAACTATCAAAATAGCCTGTTCACATTGAAAGAAAATGCAAATGTGTCGGAACTTCCATTATTTTCAGACTTCCTAATCAGAGTGGTCTTGTGTTCATTTCATTAATCTGAAGAATAGAAAATGAGGATTTTTAGACCTGGAGTGAGAGGAAAATGGATTGATCTCATTGCTTCCACCCCCCACCCCTTGTCCTTGTAAAAATTGCAATTAAAAAAATTTTTTTTATGGGAAAACAGGTTTATAAGATTTATTTTACTTTTTAATTTATTTACTGATTTTCCCCAGGCTGTGCTCTATATGTTCTGTGCCTGGAGATGCCAGGGATTATAAGATTACAATCAGGCTAATGAGTTTACCTCTGCTTGGGTCTAAAAATAACCATAACAGAAATGGTTATATATATTACATAAATTTGGGGAGAGGCTTCCACAAGATAAATTTTTCTTCGTAGGCTCTATTGTCATTGAGAGCATGCCTGTAAGATCTCTCTGGGGCAAGCTCTAAAATGATATTGTCAGAGAAGGATCCCAATCATTGTCTAGCCAATGTAAAAGATTCAGAACGACATATAGGTGGACCCCAGTGCCCCTCAGGGAGACCTGTTTCATAAACATTTAGATACATAAAAAAGATAAGTAGTATGGAATTCTTTATGTATGGAATGCTAGTTCATCACAATAAAACCATACCTGTAGGGGACAGAATGCCACAGCAGGAAGTAGTAGAGTTGACCTTTGAACCACATGGAAGTTAGGGGGACCCATGCCCTGTGCTAAAGATCCATGTATAATGTTTGCAAGTTAACTATTTAATAACAACTTAATGCTAGTAGCCCACTGTTGACTGGAAGGTTTACCCATAACATAAAGAGTCTGTTACATATTTTCTATGTTGTATGTATTATATACTGTATTCTGACCATCAAGTAAGCTGTAGAAAAGAAAATCTTATTAAGAAGAAAATCATGTTCCATACTGTAGTGATGGAAAAAGTCTGCATGTAAGTGGGCCCAGGCAGTTCACACCTGTGTTGTTCCAGGGGCAACTGGTGGACTTGAACATAGATGCTAGAGTTGGATGGCCTGGGTTCACAGCCTAGTTTCCCTGTTACCACCAGTGTGGCCTAATGTGGGTTTCCTGGCCACTTAGACCTGTTTTCCTTCTTTAGAATATCAGCTCTTAACAGTCCCTCCCTTTTCAGATCCTTGTGAGTGTTAAACAAATGGAGTGCGTGGACATAGAAATGCACAGCAAGCGTGAAGAACAGTTTTAGCACATGGTATGCATCAGGAACCCTTAGCTATAATTTACACTTCTGAGATGGAGGGTACTTGGGGCAAGCAGCAGAAGCCAATTTTGACTAACAAGCAGAAAGATTAGTGGAAGGTCATCGGGGAGGGTAGGAGATCACAGCACAGTGTCAGTAGGGCCAAGCATGGGGCAACCTGGATGATGTCTAGGTCAGTTTCATCAGATACTGCCCATTTTGTTTTTTCTTCTGTTCTTTTGTTAGTTCACTCAAGATTTGGAATGGGTCCTTGGCTATTTTGAAAGAAGGTGGTGATCTCTAGGAATATTAAAGCTAGATTAGATCAGGCCTTATTGTGAGAAGGTGATCCTTCCATCCTTGCTTCTTTTCTCTTTTACTCCCTTCCTTCTTTCCCTCTCTCCCCCCTCTTCCATCTGCCCATTCATCTAGTCATCCTGCCAGCCTACTATCCACCCACCCATTCACCCATCCACACATCCATTCATCCATCCATCCATCCATCCATCCATCCATCCATCCATCCATCCATAGTTATCTAAGTTCCTTCTGCTTGCCAGGTCCCATGCTAAGAGTTGGAGATACAGTATTTGATAGGATGGACCAGGCTTTCCCTAGTGAGCTTACATTCTGGAGCAGGGGGACATGCTATAAATAAGTAAACTATTTCTTATGGAGATTTGTGTTGAAAAAGAAATAAAACTGCAGTGCAGTAGACAGGGGTCAGGGCACTGCTTTGGTTGGGGAGCTCAGTGAGGGCCTCTCTCTGAGCAGGTAACATGTGAACTGAGACCAGTATGATGGCTGGAGCCAGCCATGGGAAGAGCCTTCTGTCAATGGGGAGAGGCAGCCATTATCTCTAACTTACTCTCTAAAAGAGAAGAAAACTCAATGCCTTACCTAGTTCCTATGTTGATGAAATCATCTGTAGGTTTAATTCCACGTTGCTGTTGGTTTTGCCTCATCATCACTTGGGTCTAGGGACATCAGGGGCAGTGTTGCCTGGCCTTGACCTGTGTCTGCTTCCACCTTGGCCTGGGGTGCCACATCCATCTCTGTGAACTTCCGTGGACTCCTTGCCAACTCCTGAGCAGGCTTGGGGCTTGGGTAGAGTGGTCAGCAGAAGTTTGCACTTCCTGCCCTCCCCAGTGCTTTCCCTCAGAACTGATTTTTCCTTACAGACAATGTATCCATGGTGGTTGTGTCTGTAACACCAGCCTCCGTGAGTCATAGAAAGTATAGGTTAAATAGGATTGGAAAGACTGTGTCCATCTCCTATTGGGCAGGTAAGGGTCCATGGCTTTATGTCAGGCATGGATGACTAAGGCAGACCGTTTGTTAGGGTGACCTGTCATATTAGCTTCTTTAACTGGAGCTCCTCCTTCACCTGTCACCTCAAATCATGGAGGTGTCCTCACTCTGGCTGGGATTGGGTATTGCTTACTCATGATGGCATTCTAAAGCTGATTACCTGGTTATTTCTCTGAGAACCATGGGAAGTCCAGTTTCAGATCATTGCTATCTGTAGGTTTCAACCACAGTCTGACTTGTCCTTTCCACCACATCTTGTCAGAATCAGGACAGAGGGGAGGAAGACCTGAAACCAACAAAGAAGATGACATTTTTGATGGGTTAAATGTGATTTAGAGTATATATATAAACATAAAACCCAGCTTTAACATAACCTATCCAAATACAACAAAGTAAATATGAACAGTGTCAGTGTAAGGTAGAGAAGACCTGTTATTTTGGCAGTTAATGCAAAAACAATCTGGGTGTCACCATTAAGAGCAAGTTCAGTGTAAGCTAACGTGTTCAGCTACCTGACCAATCTTCAGGTTCTTTTAATAATCCTAGTGGATCTCTGTGCAGTGAAAGTTGTTGCTTATAATTTTGATGACCCATGACTATATTTAAAAGTTTTATTTGGCAAGCATTAGGGATGACTGATAGCTCCATTTTTATATTTCATGGTTTCTAAATGTGATGCTATTTCTTGACATTTTCATTATACTAACTTTTATATCAGCTGGTGAATGGCAGCCCAGGAAACTCCCACTTATGAAATCTGTCAATTCTGGGTGCTATTTATAATATAAATAGTGACACATTTGGAAATATGGGTGGGCATGTACTAAGAACACTGGTCATTTTAAATTCTGTTCCATAATAATGTATTTAAACAATTTTTTTCCTTTTGGTAAAATAGCTAGAGAAAAATTGGAAAGTGAAGCTTTAAAAAATTATAGTGTACTTTTTGAATGTGTGAGAGTCTAGCTGTCCAAAAGCTTAGTGTAAAAGAACTGATAAGGAATTAATGAGGCTAATCACAGGGGCCTTCTTGATTTAATTGTGGAAAACAGAGTTCTAGTGATTCCACAAATATTACCTCCCAGGTTTTTGGTTTTGGGTTTTTTTTTTTTTTTTTTTTTTTTTTTGGTCGGTGTCGGTGGTGATGGTTTTTGTTCTTGTTTGTTTTGTTTTGTTATTGTTGTTGTGTTTTTGTTTTTTGAGAGAGAGAGTGTGTGCTTACATGAGTAAGGGCAGGGAGAGGGAGAAAAAGAATCTTAAGCAGGCTCCACACTAAGTGCAGAGCCCAATGTAGGGCTCAGTCTCAGGACCCTGAGATCATGACCTGGGTTGAAGTCAAGAGTTGGACACTTAACGTACTGAGCCACCCAGGCATCCCCAAGGTTTTGGTTTGATAGTTATTTTACTCTACTGAGTCTTAAACATGTCTGTTGTCTCATTTGATATCCCATTTAAAAATTAATTCTTAAAATAAGTAGATTGAGTACATGTTACAATATTTTATCTTAATGAATAAGAAGTATTCTATTTATATTTTGGTCAATTTGTTCATCTCTGTCGGTTGTAGCACTTTTAAGGTAAAGAGGACTTAGAGAATGTCATAATTCCAGTGACCATGTCATGACCTCTGGTTTGGTATTCCCAATGTGTATTCTGTTGTTTCTGGTTAAAAGTGCAGATTCCTGGGTGTGTAGATAGAACAGTTCCTCTGCCTCCAAGATGTCCATATCCTAATCCCCCCAAACATGTAAATGTGTCACTTTATCTATCAAAATGGACTTTGAAGATATGATTATGGATTTCGAAATGGGGAGATTATCCTAGATTATCTGCAAGGGCCCTGTGTCATTTTTTTTTTCTTTTTCTCCAGTGATCTGGACCCCCAGCCCCACTTCCCGCAGACCCAGGACTCCAGGCCCCCAGCCCTCCTCCCTGTGACCTAGGAGTCCAGGCCCCCCAGGTCCTTCCTCCTCCTTTTCCCTCAGAAGGGAAAGTGGGACAGGGGAGTCAGAGAAGGAGGTGTGAGGTTGGGAGAAGAGCTCATAGTAATGCTGGACTATGGGCCAAAGACTTTGGGTAGCATCTAGAAGCTGAAAGAGGCAAGAGAACAGATTCTACTTTTGGAGCCAGAAGGAATGCAGCTCTACCAACCCATTTTGGACTTCAGACTTCCAGAACTATAAGATAATAGATTTATGTGTTTTAAACCACTAAGTTTGTAGTAATTGGTTACATCAGCCATAGACAATGAATAGACTGGGGCTCATCCCAAGTTGGGCAGTCTGGGAATAGAGACTCAGGCAGTTTGCCTTTCTATCTCCCCCGTCACACACACGCTATTGGATTCTTATGAGCTGTGGAGTAGGGGAAGTCATTTACTCACATTTATCTGAAAGTAGCTGCAGGGTAATGATTTAGGCCTGGAAAGCTTTAAGAATAGAAATATAAGAACAACAATAGTACACATAGTTTTTAAAAAGACATGTAAATACTTATACAACAACAGTTTCTAGTTTGCTTTAAATATAAATAAATAAATCACATAGAGTAAAGAACAAAAAGAAAGCACTGCTGAGATATAAGAGGGCACTCTGCCATCTCTCTTGGAAACCCACATGCCTACAGGCCTTCCCTCATCACTTATTTGAACACACACTAATAAGTCAAATCGCCCATGTTTAATCCTGATTGCATAATTCTTTTCTACTTCCATTTGTAATGCACACACATATATGTTATATACTTATATGTTTTATATATGTTATATATAAATATGCATGTAAATATATATAAATAAGTATAAATAAACACACACACACACATATATATATATAATTTTCTGAATCTCAGTGGTTAAAAAAATCAACAATAAGCATTAAATAAGGAAAAGCAAAGGGAAAGAGAACTTAATTGATACTAGATTTTAATCCTCAAAAGTAAGTACTAGAAGATAATGTAGTAACATTTATATGTTTCAGAAGGAAGAAGGTTATTAAGCAAGATTTTTGTAGGCTTTCTGTATGAAAGATTTCTAAGCTCGTTCATGTAAATGGGCAAATAATAATTATCTTCAGAAATACAATGGGTTCAGTCTCTGCATCCCATTTCTGAAAGAAAAAATTACTTGAAATATGGAAGCCAAATGAAAAAATTTATGAGTAAAGAAGGAAATGAGAAACATTTGTATAAATGATTCAGCAGTGAGCAATTAAACCAATAAAATATAAAGTGTGAATAATTGATGCTAATGCGGTTGTTTCAATAAAGTCTGGGAAGCAGGTGTAGAAAATCCCTTTTTCTTGTATAGAGACTCCTGGTATATATACCATTGATGTATACATGTTAGATATGTAGTTTTAAATAGGTATCAAAATTTAAATAGAAAAATAGTGTATAACTTCCAAATGATTAGAAAAAGAAAACAACAAATAGAAAAGTTGATCAAAATAGTAAAAGATGGGAAAATTAGAAAAATAAAAGATAAGAAAATGTAATAAACAAGCATAAACATAAGAGCAAGAAAAGATTCCAATATGTCAGCTATCACAATAAATGTAAGCTGGTTAAATTCCCGTATTAAAAGACAGTTCTTTGGACTGAGACAAAAAGCAAAAATCCGATAGATGCTATTGACCAAAAAATGAACTTAAAATAAAAGACCCAAGGCAAAGAGATATCTGGCAAGGGCCAAAGAAAGGAGAGTAGGGCTATCAATATAAGATCAAATAGAATGTAATACAAAAATAACTGTAAACAGAGTAAAGAGGCTTTAAAACTAGTATAATCACCTACAAAGAT
This sequence comes from Enhydra lutris kenyoni, assembly GCF_002288905.1. Lineage (NCBI taxonomy): Eukaryota > Metazoa > Chordata > Mammalia > Carnivora > Mustelidae > Enhydra > Enhydra lutris. The sequence continues at coordinate 3,221,447 of NW_019154113.1, read as the reverse complement.
GTTTGGAGACACACTGTCTTATGGGTTTTAATGGCAGAAACAGAATGTACTAAGTAGAATTAGTGGAACATGACTTGGTTGACAAGATCAAGATATGTGTTGATGTTTTGGTGACCACCAGTGAGGGAAGTACTGGGAGGGATGTGGTAGGAATTTTTCCAGAGCACTACTTTCAAAAGGGCTTGAGTTCTAAGTAGAAGGGCATGTATTGAGACTGTGAGCTTAAGAATGCCTGGGGGTGGTGTACTACCTGTCATTTTTGCCTGATGGTTAAGACCAGAAAAAAGAAACTCAGTGTTCACAGAGCCACTGTCCTTGCTTCTTCTTGCTGCTATCAGTGCTCTCATCTTGGGTTATAAATGGTGCAGGCAGCCTGAAGCCTCTCTTTCATTCCTTTTACCTGATAGGGTAGAGCATGCCCAGAAAGCATAGAAGAGGGTCAACAATGACATTAACTTCATCCTTTTTCATAACAGAAAAAAATCTAAGTGTCCATTCTTGGAGGGTTGGTGTCCACAGATGTCTACAATACATTTTTTTTAAAGATTTACTTATTTATTAAAGAGAGAGAGGGAGAGAGAGGGTGCCAGCAAGCAGAGAGAGGGGCAGAGGGAGAGAGAGAAAATATCAAGCAGACTCCCACTGAGTGTGGAACCTGATGTGGGGCTCAGTCTCATGACCCTGAGATCATGACCTGAGCTGAAATCAAGAGTTGGACACTTAACTGACTGAGCTACCCAGGCGTCCCCACAATACATTTTTTAAATGAACCACTGTACTGTAAGCCTAGCTTTTATACAAAATATCAAATGAACTTAGTAAAAAAAAAGCTAGATAAAAATACATTGTGTGGTAGTATGGGTAAATTTTACTTTCTTCTCTGTAATTTTTCATGTTCTCTAAATTTAGCAATGAGTATGTATTATTTATGTAGTCAGAAAAAGCTATTTCCATTTTGAGAAGAAGGTACCCTACCTTATCTCTCTCTGAATTCCCACTGTAATTTCCCATGCCAGCATTTCCTATAACAGTGCAGTGAAGGAATAGCTTATGCAAAATGTTAAATATGTATTTTGAATTTAAAAAAAGATTCTAAGGTCACACTTGGAGAAGGCCTAGTTATTCAGGATTGATTTTTTTTTCTGTGCTACATGTTATATTTTCTGGGGCACCTGGGTGGCTCAGTCGGTTAAGCATCTGTCTTCAGCTCAGGTCATGATCCCAGGGTACTGGGATCAAGCTCCTTGTCAGCCTCCCTGCTCAGTGGGGAGTCTGCTTCCCCTTGCCCCTCTCCTAGCTCATGCTCTCTTTCTCAAATAAATAGCAAAATCTTAAAACAAAACAAAAACAAAAACAAAAAACACAAAAAACCTTCCAGAGCATTTTTTACTCTGATGTGCACTGTGTACTCACTCTTCATGAAAGGGATATACTGAATCATGTTTTCAGACTTTATTAACTATGGAAAATTTTTTATGTGCTTTCCTTGTAAAACTAGTTTTCCACAGGAAACACTCTAACACACACTCATTTATCCCAAAATTATTCATTTGATCATGTGTCTCAGAGTCCATGCAGTGCCCCGCCCCCCACCACCTTGCCTTTTGAGGTCTGTTGTAATTGGCTGGGACCTGCCTGGTTACCTTGGTCAGGATGTCCCAAACAGTCCTCATGCTTTCTTTTTAATTCCCACCAATTATGTGCTTCATTCTCTGGAGTCTCCATGCTTAGGGGCTATTTTGGCACTGCCCTGTCTTATCCAAATTTGGCAGTCAAAAATCCTTTGTGAGTTTTTGTCACCTTCCCTCCACCCTGGTTTACCCATGCAAGGTCATCTTTTCTGAAGCACCATAAAAAATTGACTGATGATTTTGTAGGGGAGCTGATAGGAGGTGGGAGATTTCTCTGAAACAGCCAAGTGTAAACAACTTTCAACATTTGCAGGTATCCAGAGTTCTTTGTCTTTAACAGCCACCAAGGATCTTTCTATATTATTCTTCTCTTATTTAATGTACAAATGCTGACTCTTCTCCTCCAGACTCCTAGAGTTTACCCTGTTGTATCTTCTTTTCAAATCCAAGAATTAAACTTTCTTTCTCCACTATAATTCAGGGACTTTTTACTCAGTTCCAGCAGCCTCTGAAACTGTCACAGGGTTGTTACAACTTACCAAGAGGTAGGAGAGCAGATAAGAGGTCTGTGGGGTTCTTATCCTTGATGAAAGGTCACTTGCTCAGTGCCATTCAGCTGGTGTGTCTTCTTGAGTTCTTTTCAGGGCTCCACCATGCCTTCTTCAGCATCTGGAATGCAGTTGGCTGCTGTCCAGTACTTAGGGACCATTGCTCATGAAATAATAATTGAAGAAATTAACTGATCTTAATCCTTTTGGTGCTTTGTGGGCAGAAATGCCAGATTTACTTTACCCCATGGTGCCATGAAAAATGGGGCAATTTGGGAGCTTTGGTATAATTTAGGAAGAGTTTCAACTCTTTTAAATTAAAAAAAATTTAAATGGAAAATGATCAGCTGTTTTTTCACAGCTGTTATAGATGCTGCTGTTACTTAGGTGGCTTGAGCATTTCTTGTATTGCTAAATAGAAAAATATTCACATTTACCTCTTTTTAAAATTAATTTTCATGTCATCTAATAAAATAAGGACATAATTTAAAAAGTCAAATAGCAAATAGGAATACCGAATAGATCTCTGCCTAACTTGTCCAGAGACAATTACTTTTGGTTCTTAGTTTTTTTTTTTCCCAAGTACTTACGACATTTGCACATTTCTGAGTAGGATGAAGGTCTTACTCTCTTTGATTAATCAGTTTTAGACATCATTTTAGATTTCTTATTACAGCAGTGAGGATTTAGCTTTTTAACCCCACTGTCTCTTCTGCCTTCTGCTTCTTATCCTCCAGAGTGGATGTATTATAAGTTTAGTTAAGTCAGTATTTGAGTTTATATTATCATGTATATGCAAATATTATTCATGCCAGAGCCATGTAGTGAATTATGACTGTTGCATAACTTACCTTTTGTTTTCTTCAAGTTGATACTTGCCTTGATTTTTCATTTGCTTAATCATTCAATATCTCCCCTTACTGTAACCTCTCAAAAGAGTGTTACACAAAGTCAGTTCCAGCAAGTAATTTTCCTATTCGCTTTTTCTTCTTGAGAACCTCATTTTGTTATCTTGGGTTGATGACTCTCAAGGCCTGTTATATAGCTGTCATCCTGGACTCTCCCTTTGCTATCATTTTTGGAATGCTATTTACCTATTTTCTGGATCTTAGGTCTTCCTTTTTCTGGCTTTGCTCCCTCGTTTTGGTGGAGCACATCTTACATTAGTTTCATCTTAAAAAAATGCTGCCTGGTTTTAACATACCTTCTCTTGGCTCACACTGCTGCAGTGTGGACTAGTGTTGGTCAGTCCCTACACCACAGACCTTTTGTTTTAATCTTTTCTGGGAACAAACCTGCAGAATTCTGCAAGGGTAAGGGGAGGGGAATTTAGGGATCTGTTTTCAATTGGCCTTCCCAATTCTTTCCCCTTATTTCTGGTTCCTCCTTCCCAATTGTTATATAAATGACAAACAATGGTCTCACTCTCTTTTGTGTTACTAGCCCCTAGGTTGTTTATTTCTTCACCACAGTGTGCGACCTGTTAGCTCAGTAGCTTGCTGTTGCCAAACTGGAAGTTTTACACATTCCAATCATTTTAAAGAATTGCATGAATAAACAGTTTTGTTTTGTTTTGTTTTTAGCATTTAGAACCTTCTTGTTTTGTATACTCTGGAAGACCTCCCTCAGCCTCTACTGGCTGTTGATAAGATCAAGCCTTGTAATTAGCAGCCCCAAGCTGCTGCCACTCCGCAAGTTCTCTGACCCTCTTCCTGTGCTGCTGAGTGACATCACCTAGACAAATAAGCCCCTCTCTGATGCTTTTCTACCTCTACTCTGGGAGTACTGTTGCTCTCCTTCCCTTCTGGATGGTGGCTACCTGGCCTTAGGCCAGTGAACAGTGTCATGTTATAAGGGACTGGCCCTCTTATGCAACTGGGCATCACCTGATTAAAGCTTATTGTGGGTTACTGCCTTTTCTGACCTTTTTCCCTGACCAACCACCAAATCCCTTAAATCTACATTAATTCAGCTCTGGTTCCAGAGATGTCTAGTGAAGCCTGTGCCTGAACCTTCTGGGAATTCTGAGGCGTATACTGGGTTGTTCTGCTTTCTGCTGCTTTGGAATTCATCTTACTCAGTTCTGCCATATCAGAGCCACCCGTCTATCTTTTTCATAGCTTCCAAAGTTTTTTTTGTAGTCAATATTTATTTATCCCTTCCATCAGCCTTTTATTTCTTCCTGTTTATGTGGGCTTCTCTCTGGGTCATTTTCCTTTTCTTAGTGCAGATTTGCTAGTCACAAATTCTGCTTTGATTATCTGAAAAAGTCTGTTAATTTTTTGTTTTCTGAAGGATGTTTTCTTGGTTATAGAATTCTAGGTTTCCAGTTATTTTCTTTAACAATGTTATAGGTGGTTTCCATGATTCCTGTGAGATACTGACTTTCAGTTTTTTTTGTTAGTTCTTTGACAGTAATTTGTGTGTCCAATTCCATCCCTTTACACCTTTTAAGATTTTCCCTTTCCTGTGATTTTCTTTCTCTTTTTGTAACTAGCCAGCTTGGCTTTCTGGGACTAATTGAATAATTTGTGGTTTGAGGTTTTATTTGTTTTGGAAAATTCTTCGCTATATGTCTTTCATCTTCATTTCTTTTTTTCTCTCTAGGACTTGAATTACACATGTCAGTCCTTTTCATTATGTCTTATACCTCTCTAATATTACTTTTGACTTTTTTCTTTTTATGTTTTTATCTTTTTTTTTTTTTTTATCTTTTGCTGTTAAATCTGTCCATTGAATTATAAATTTGGGTTTTTTTTTTTTAAGTTCTACACTTTTAGTCTTCGGTTATTATTAAAGCTTTTAATTATCTGGTGAAGTTCTTTTATTTCTTTTGTCCATCCTTTGTTCATTTTGTTTTCTTGGACATAATCATTCTGAAGTTGGTGAGCTAATTTCATTATTTGGATTAGCTGGTGGCCATGTCCTTATGCCAGCTGGGACTGTTTGTGGTGTCAGAGCTGCTTTGTAGCCCAGGTGAGCTGCAGCCTTGTCCTGGCTAGCTCTTGGCCTTGTAGGATTTTCAAATGAGACTCTTTTGTATTTTTCACAGACCCTGCCTCTGGGGTTTCTGAACTATAATCTTTATCTTTACCCAGCTTTTCAGTGGCTTTTTGTTAAGATTTATGTGTCTTACCCTTAGAATTTGAAAAATGTCCCAAGTTGTATGCCAACCCTGTGCTTGGATCCCAAGTTTCTCCCTAAAGTCAAGCCTATGTTCTCAGGCTTCTGTTTGTGCCACAGATTGGCCAGTGCCTCTAGAAAAAGGAAGTTGCAAAGTTTAGCTCCCCTCCAGGAGGAAGGCTTCCTCCACATTGCAGCTGCTCTGAATTTCATTGCTCTCAGCCGCTTTCAAAGAGTTGATTTCCATATTTTATGTAGCGTTTTCAGTTGTTCTTGATGGGCACACTGATGGGCTGGTAACTACTCCAGCCTGCCTAGAAGTGGAAGACCTGAACAATTATGAACTGCCTTTTAGGAGCATAAACCAAGCTTCTCTTATGCATAAATAATTGCATCCCTCTAGCTGCTCTGACCTGTGCAGTAGGACCTTTATGTAGGTAAGGTATGGCCCAGCAACACAAATTTTAAGTAATGGTGCCTGGAATACTGTGTCCCATCTGTACTTGGCAAAGAGTGGTGCTGTGATAAATGAGCATTGTCTCTCTTGGTCATGGGAGGGGGTTGCCCCCCATTTGCCTTTCCTATTCGAAAGATTCCACTTTAGTACTTGACAGACATTTGGACACATCTCTTAAAAGAAAACGAAAGCACATTATGTGAAATGCTGCTTTTACACTGGAGAAAGCTGGTGAGCAGGAAGTGTTTGATAAAAGCTTTGGTTTTTAGAGTACTGTTATTAATGTTTTGATAAAATACTGAGCTCTCTGTGCATTTTTCATTTGTGAGTGCATAACTTAAACTTTGCAGTAGACTTCATGATAGCGTGTCCTTAAAATGTGTTTGCTGTAAATTCTGAATAAATGATCCCAATCATTATTCTAAAATATTCTAAATTGCTTCTATTCTTACAGTTGTTAGTATGCCACATGTTATTCCATTCTGATTTTTTGCTGAGCAAAATATAATTGCTTTTGTGGAATATAGCTCTATTGATGGCGTAATCAGATATTAAAAATAGTGCTACAGAGTTTTGCAGAAAATGCAAGTAAAGAAGCAGTAAATGCATGTGTCTTTTCACTCCTGTTCATAACGATTCTTTTCAGACTAGAGCTATTAGAGAAAATCAAATCTTGATTTGGGATGATTTATATGGAAAATAGCCATGAATTATATTTGCAAGATAATATATACTCCTTATATATTTTGCCCACACGGAAGTTTGTTTTTGTATTTAGATTATTGCACATGGGACTAGAGACTTAAAAAAAAATAGACTTTTTTAAGTGTGGAATTGCTTCTATGGTATATCTTTGCTGTTGCAAGTATTGCCTTTTTTGAAATTGTTTAGGCTTCTTATTGTTGACTTTGCAATTTACTAGATATGTTTCCTTGAACAGGTTATTTCACATGTTGGAGACTTGGTTTCTTTGTCTGTAAGAAAGGAGAAAATAAGCCACTCATGATGCTTCATGAGTTATCCAGTGGGAAAGACTTCATCAAGAGTTGTTCCTTGGGTTCTACTCTTTGAAGCTAACCAAATGCTCTCCATCTCTCTACCCTTCCACATGTCTCTGGACCACCATGTTAGGCAGTGTAAGCAAACTTTAAAAGCTGTAACAAAGTTTGGTAGGAGGAAGGGAAGGGATGGTTCATGAGCAAAATATTGTATGTAGAGGCTGTGACTGGTAAACACTGGTTACAATGTATTTTGGAAATTGTAAATTCTTGTGTAGTGTTTTGGATCAAAAATCCAGAGAAAGGGGAGTGAGAGAGATAGCATCTGAAAAATAACCTGCTACATACACCTTTGAGAAACTGAATTAGATGAGAGCTATGGACATGAACCTGTATCGAAGTAATAGATCCAGGAAGGGGATATAACTACCGGACAAGTACACAAAAAGCAGGACCATGGTGAATGGACTCATAAATTCATTCACATTTCATCTTATTAATAAGTATGAGATATGCGGTCTCTGAATATATTGCAGAAGAGGGCAAAGGGCATAGCATCTAAAAGACTCAAACCCTGTAATGGAGCATCTAGATAGGACTTTTGAGAAATTGGTATTTTCAATAAACTGGAAGAAAACATGGCTTCCAGAAACTGGAGGAGGTCGTTAATTTGTTGTTAATTTTTAGGCCTTGTTAAATACATATGAGTGGTACAATCTCAGGGTGAAATCACTTTTAAAAAAGGAAAAGAAAAAGAAACATTCTAAATTCTCAATTAGTAGAGAGAAAAAAAGTAATAAGAAAAAATTGTCAACTAAAATATAAAAGCAAGAGAGGAGGTGAAAAGCATAAAAGTGAGGTAAATAATTAAAAAAATTTAAAAGGTGGAAACAAATCCGAATATTTCAGTGATCCTGACGCAGTGGAAATGGAGTGAAACTTAACTTGTTTAAAAAAAGGAGAGAAAAAAAAGACATGGGATCAAGGAAACAGTGGCTCTCCCGCAGGACAGAGGTGAAGGGGAGTCCCTGGGAGCCATCTACCAGGCCAAGGGGACAGCTGGGTAAGGAGGAGCTGGGGAGGAAGGACTACAAGAGGGACACATCCAAGAAAACCAAAGCAGGAGCCCTTAATATGCTCAGAGTGAGTGGAGATTGTCAGGTCTGTAGAGGACTGGGGATGAATTTGTGATAGATGCACCGAAGACTGAAGTGAAAAATGGGACAATTAGCTCCAATTAAATATTGTCATGTGATTTTTAAAAGGCACTGTAATTATAATACTTGTAATGGCCCAGTTATGGATAATACTTACATGTCATCATGATGTTCACACTATGAACTGGAATAACCAGACAGATGGGCTGTTGCTCTCCTAGAATTGGGCATGGGTGAGAGTGTGGATTTGGCTATGCCTGGGGAGTGTGTGGATTACTGGGAGAGTTAAAATCCTCACCTTTCCTCATCAGAAAGCAGCCAGAATATCATGCAGAGAAATTTGAGAATGGATACCAGAAGAAATAGCTAAACAATTGCAAATGACGGCCTCTTGAGAGAGCAGCTTGACTTTTCAATTCATGTAAAAGAGTCACTTAGATGAGAAAAAATTAAATCAGTGTTCTTATCCATAAACGCTTTCACAAAAGTATATTACTTATGTTTCTGATTTCTAGTGTTTATAGACTAATGGGAGATAACTTTAAGTAACGATATTTTCATAAAATGGAATATTGCTTAGCCACTGAGGTGATGCAGATGAATACTTACAGGGTGTGATGTCGTGACCATGATACATTATATGGTAATGAGAGAAGATTATTGACAACACTATGATCCCATTTTTAAAAATCAAGCCAAATAGAATTCAATAGAGTCCAATCTATAGCAGAAGTTATAGAAGTGGTGAGAGAGAGATGGTTTCCTTTTCTCCTTTAGCTGATAGGCCTTTCCTGAAAGCCCTATATATTTTAATACATTGAACTTGCATTGCTTTTATTATTTAAAAAAAGGGTAAAAGTGAGAACACTGCCCTTCAGGGCTGTGCTACCTGTGTGGCTGCCGAAATGGCCACGTGGGCAGGTGAGAAGGATGGTGGTCCTGGGAGGCTGAGCATCTGTACACAGATAGCCTTCCGGAACATCACTTGGACCCAGGCCCAGGGCTCCGTGTGGGGACTACCTGCATGAAAAAGGTATGTCCTCTGCCCTTGGTACTTGCTGCATGGCAGGAAGAAGGGCATGTGGATGGGATTTTGGGCCTTGGTGTCCTGGTGCCATGGTCCCATAGCTCTTTCCTGAGTAGGCTGCACGTTCTGGTGATCAGCTGTGTGGGAAGAGGGAGGCACAATGGTTCATTGTGGTAGAAGGACCTGATGAGGCTGAATGGGTGGACAGTGACTCCCTGAGCCTGAAGATTTGGAACTTAACCGAAAAGTAGAAGAAAGGAAGACTGTCAGAAGGTGAGAGGGACGTGGTTATGTCCGCATTGTACCATGATGATTCTGCAGCCTGGAGAATTGGCTAGAGGGGCAGTCAGGAGTGGGGGAAGGAAGACCCGTCATCAACTGTTGCTGTAACTCAGGGGGCAAAGTGACAGGTGACCACGTGTGGTTGGAGGGTTGGGTAGGGGGGCACATCCAGTGTGAGCTCTGTGGTGGGAGGTCCCTGCTTTGGATGGGGTTTGAGCATAAGCGGATGTCAGGGAAGGAAGTGGGGTAACACAGGCACACCTGTGTGAATGGCAGGCCTCTGATGGGGGTAGAGAATGTCCCAGTGGGGGTGGAGTCGTGATGGCATGGTTGGCACTATTGAGTCAGACATGCCGATGGGGTGTCCAGCAAATTTCCATGGTGCCTCTGGGTGTACACAGGGCCTGGAAGGCAGAGAGGCTGGGAGAAGGGCTGGCGTGAACTCAGCAGCTGGTATGAGCTCTCCCAGGACAGATCACAAGTGGAGGGGAAAAGGGCTGAGGAGATTGGTGGGGATGTTTCAGAGAAGGGGTGGCTGCAGGAACAAGTTACAAGGAAAGGGGAACAGGACTAGAGAATAGAGCCCAGCTGTTAGTTACAGGGGTGCAGGCCCCTACCATCCCGCTCTTGGGGGAGGCCACTGGATCCATTCAGGGCCACTTGGGGGGAGATTCCCTGCATGTTACCAGCACGGCATTGTCATCCAGGCTTCCCAGACTCTGTTTGGGGTTCCTCATAGGATCTGAACTTGTGAATGGTCATAGACCATGAACAAAGATCAGACCAAAGTGGAATCCTAGAGAGAGCCACTGCAATGGGATGCCCATCAGTTATGGTGGTCCTCACTCCCATGGAATGCCTAGCAGTGCAGAAGTTTTCCTGGCACCCTCTCACTGCATGTCCCCCTGCCTCCCCTGTTCTCCCACCCCTCTATCTCCTCCAGGTATCTCATTAAGTTCCAGATAGAAGACTTGCTCTGCACTCAAGTATGTACGTGAGGCCTGAAGACCAGGGCTGGTGCCAGGAAGGAAGGACACCTGGGCAGGCGGGAGCACCTGGCCCTGGTCTGAACTCAGAGGATACTCCAAGGGGTCACTGTGAATGTATAGGAATTCAGGGCACCTGCAGGGTCCAATCCACGGGCTCAAGGGGCAGGAATTCTGAGAAGGGAGTGTGCCATGGAGCAAGATTAACTCAGAAGACTCAGGGTTCAGGAGCATAGCCTTTGGCCCCAAGAACAGGATGGCTCTGGGAAAACCCAGGCAAAGACACCTTTAAGGAACAGTCCTAGATTTGGGAGTTTTCGGAAACGGTGTGTCATTTATAACATCAGTACAGTAGGCTTTTATTCATAATCATTTGGAAATGAAGGGGCAATTTGTCTACCAGGCAGGTTCACTTCCTATTGTAATTCCAGTGGACTTAAAAGTTGATGTGGGTCTGTGAATTCACTAGCATAATTATACTCTGATAGCTTTTCATTACACGTAATGTGATTTTAATGAAATTAATGTTCTCTATCAACAAATACATTGTTTTTATTGTTGTGCAAAGAGGAGACTTCTAAAAGAAGAGACTCAAAATGATTTGCACATGGGTTTGCCTAATTTTCTTTTCCAAACAGGCAATATACCTGCACACTTCATAGTTTCTTCCCCATGTTGGGTGAGGGCAGGAGAGGGACAGGAGGCTCTTACACACATTTGGGTTCTAGTTGGAATTGATCTTTGAAACTTGCTTTTATATCTTAAGTTCTTATTATTCTCCATCAAAGAATAATAGCCTACATGGAATTGCCAATGGCCACCTGGCTGGCAGGTTTCCTGGCAGGCTGGGCCTTCCCCATAGACACCTTGGATGCCTACCACCTTCTGGACTCTCATCACAGTGCTTGGGATTCTGATTTCCCACGTCTTTACTTAGTTCTCAGGCTGTAAGTCTCCAGAGACCATCGACATGTGTTCTGAAGCAAAAGGCCTGTCAGTGCAAGTCTGAAATTTGTTTGGCCCAATCCACATCTCCCACCCGTGGAAGGGAGCATTAGAAGGAATTATGTCTCCCTTGCTTGGGTATACCCACCTCCCTCAGAAGGCAGAACCAGCTGTTGTTAGCCCGTGTTTCAATAAAATGTTTACTCTATTACCCACAAAACATGGGAACTTGAAAAGTACAAGGAGAAAATCAAAGTCCCACTCTCCAGAGAGGATTCATGGCTGTCTTTGGGATTTGGTGTGGGTTTCCTTATGTATTTTGTTGTGTGTTGGCATTTGTATTTATTTACTTAATATGAGGGAAATTATCCCTCCTCCAAACCATTTCATAGCCTGCTTTTTCTTTGCTTCTTTTTTCCCTTTTATGTGGTGTGAGCATTCCACGGAGTACTAAATATCCTAATGCAACATAATTTAATGGAAGCAGCTGGGAAAGACCCAGTAGATAAAAGCACTTCTCTCTTGCTAAACACTCAGGTCATTTCCCATTTGCAAAATTATAAAAAACACTTTGATTAATACCTGGAATTCTTAGGAGTGGAATTACCAGCTCCAGTGGTATGTCTAGTTTAAAATATTCATGCCATAATACGTGCACAGATTAAAGGCTGGTATTTCAGAAAGTTACACATTTAATAGCAAGTGTCCCTTCCCTTCCTCCCTCATCCAGTTTCCTATGGTTGAATTTCTTGTGTGTCCTTCCAGGGAAAAAGGTTTAGGTGTGATTCCAGCATCCATCCATTTGTCTCTATTTATACAAACAGGATCATGCTCTGCACACTAGGCTGTTTCTTGTTTGTCATTTGTTTGTGCTGGACATTGTTCCACATCAGCATAAATAGATCCGCCTCAAATTTCATAAAGCATATATTCGTGTTACATGTAAATATCAAAGTTTATTTAACTAGCCCTTTATTGTTAGCCACTTGTTATAGGTTTTTGCGGTAAATACCCTGTGCAAGTGACTTGGCGTACCTCCGGTAGTGTTTCCATAGGTGACGTTCCTGGTAGTGAAATCATTCAGTAGAAGTATGTGCCTTTCCTATTTTGAGGGTTTTATGAAATTGCTCCCAAAGAAGACTACATCATTTTATGCCAACACCAATCATATTAAAGAGGAAATTTTTTCTCCTCTGTCCTTGCCACTTCACCAAAAAGTTGGCAGCCTGATACAAAATATTTGTCATGTTGATTTGGCTTGTTTTAAGAAAAAACTGGAGTAGGTTGAAACATCATTTTATATGTTTGCCATCCATTAACAATGTGAACATCCTTCCCCATATTTTTCTATTGAGTGGTTCCCTTTACTTATTAATTGATAGGAGCTCTTTGTAAGTTAAGACAATAAACCTTTTGTTTGTTGTGTGTATTATAAGTATTTTTCCTCTTTAGAATTGCTTTTCCATTTTATGTTCTTTTTAAATCACACATATGTCTGTTGGCTCTGGCCATGATAAGGCTGCATAAAGAAACCTCTCCAAACCTCAGTGGTTGTCAGCAGCCAGTCTTCGTCTTCTGCTCTGGAGAGCTGAGGTGGCCCCACCTTGGATGAAGGCTTGGTTGAGTTTGGGTCTGTGCCATCTATCCATTCTGGGGCCCAGGCTGAAGGGGCCATGGCTGTCTGGGTCCAGTCCACTGGCTCGAGGGGCAGGTACACAGAGGATGACAGGCAATTTGTGTTGTTGGGTGGCATCATGAGATGCCCTGGAGGTCTTGAGGGTGAGGGCCACCTCTACCCAGTGTGGCCAAGCAAGTCTCATGGTCAAGCCCAACATCGGCTGAGGATGGGGACTCTAAGAACTGTCTTGGGAGGCTTCCATGTTATTTGTCAGAAGCATGGACTTGTACTTGTCATATGGGGAGGCCCTGGGATTAAGAGCAAAGATCTAGTCTACCCCTTTCGTCTTTGTCATTTAGTGTAACCTAACCACAGGTGTTTTTTAAACAAATGTTTAAAACGTATTAATCTTTTATTAGGACTCTTGATTCCATGTCGTGCCTCCAACACTGAATTCCTCTCAAGATTGTTTTAAAAAATGCTTGCATGTTCCTCTAGGACTATCAGATTTTAATTTTTTGTTTACCCTTTGACTACACTTAAATTTATTTGGGTATAAAGAATAAGGTAGAAAATAAGTTTGCTTTCTTTCCAAGTGGTTCACTCATTGTCCCAATGCTTTTTATGGAATTGATTTTTTTTCCTCTTAATAGTATTTTCATTAGAATTTCAAGGAACTTCATGCATTCTTTGGTTCTTCACTTTGAAAAAAGGATTTTTTTAAAAGATTTTTTTTATTTATTTGACAGACAGAGATTACAAGTAGGCAGAGAGGCAGGCAGAGATGGGGGGAAGCAGGTTCCCTGCTGAGCAGAGAGCCCGATGCGGGGCTCGATCCCAGGACCCTGGGATCATGACCTGAGCTGAAGGTACAGGTTTTAACCCACTGAGCCACCCAGGCGCCCTGAAAAAAGGATTTTTTTTTTGCATCTAATATGAGGAGTTTTATGTTCTCATTAGATGTTCAAGATTTTCTTGATATTGTTCTTGCTCATTTCATATTAGTCTGTGTGTTCTAAGTCATTCTACCTTTTTGTTATAAATGGAATTTTTTGTTATAAATGGAAGTGTTATAAATGGAATATTTAATTTTATTCATTTTTCTAACCCGTCTTTGCTTGCATGTATATAGGAAAGCTATTTTTTTTTCCATACTTTATGAGCTTATATCCTAATACTGTAATGTGGGCAAGTGCTTTAATTTTCTCCTCTGTGCAGTGGGATGCAAAAATCATACATGCCTTTTACAGTTGTCAAGATACAAAGAGTTAAAGTATAAAACCTTAGTAGGTATATGTCATAAGTCAGTGTTCACTAAATATAACTAGTATCATGATTTTTAAATATATTAATTTTCTAACCATTTGATTTACTGAATGCTTGTAATTACTTTGTTATTCTTTTTTTTATCAGTTTCCTTCAGTATTTGAGATAAGTGTATCATTTTCAAATAGTAATCATTTGCCCCCTCTTCACAAATTTTTAACTTTTCTTTCTTCTTTGGTTTTATTAGCTAGTTGTATTAGTTCTCTATTGCTATATAACAAATTACCACAAGCACCATGGCTTAAAACAACACAGATACATTATCTTGCAGTTTCCATAGGTCTGGAGCCTGGAACATTTGGGCTTTCTGCTGAGTCTGAAGGCTAAAATCAAAGTGAGGCCAGATGCATTTTCACCCAGAGGCTTGAGGAGAGAAAGATCCATTTCCATAGTCCCTCAGGTTATTCGCAGTGTTTATTTGTATGGTTGTATGACTGAGATCCCCATTTTCTTGCCAGGTGTCAGCTGTAGAGGATCCAGCTATTAGAGTCCCTCTCAAAACACAGCAGCTTACTTCTTCAGGCAGCAGCAGACTCTCCCTAGTGCTTCAAATTTTTGGCTTTACAAAGAGCTCAGACCTAAAGGGTTTGCCTGATGAGGCCAGGCCCACCCAGGAGAACCTTCCTTTTGATGAACTCAAAACCAAACTTATTTGGGACCTGAGTGTACTGCAAAATCCTTTTGCCTTTGTCATAGAGTGTAACCTAACCGCAGGACTGAAATTCATCATATTTACAATCCCACCCACTCTCAAGAAGAGGGGATTCTGTAGGCAATATACAACCAGTGGGGGGGAGCAATTATTGGGAAACATCACATAATTCTGCACACCACACTGGTATTTTCCAGATTAGTTTTAAATATAGGTGGAAATTTGGGGCATCTTTATTTTGTTGTATTAAACTAAGATTTATTTTTCATAAAAAATAATGATTGAATTTTATCAAATGCTTTTATATATCTACTGAATGACATTTTTCATTTTTGTCATATTAATATGATTAATTTTATTACTGTGTTTCCTCTTACTGATCCATCTTTTCATTCCTGATGTGAACTCCCTGCCTTACTCTTTATTCTTCTAAATGTACCACTGAAGTCTATTTTCTAACATTTTGTTTAAAAATTGTATACCTCTGTTTATAAGTAAAATTGGCCTGTTTTTTCTTCTTGTAATATTTTACTTGTAACAGTTAGGCTGACCTTTGTAAAAAGAATTTGGAAAGTTTCCTTGTTTTTTTCCCTCTGTGCTCGGAAAAAAAATTAAATTGTGTTGGAAATCTCAATATTTTGAAGCTTTTGAAGAATTTGCCTGTGGGTATTTAACCACTTTCCCAATTTATTGCTGTTTATAGGTACATTTAGTTTTTTGATTTTAAGGGGACTCAATTGTAGTAACATATTTTCCTAGAAAACCATCTATGATATCCTGATTGTTATAGACTGAATGTTTGTGTCTCCCTAAAATTCACATGTCAAATCCTTATCCCCAGTGTGATGGTATTTGGAGGTGGAGCCACTGGGAGGTGATTAGGTCACAAGAATGGAACCCTCATGAATGGGATTATTGCCTTTATAAGAGAGACCCACGATGTGAGGACATGTGAGAAGATGGCCATCTGTGAACCAGGAAATGAGCCCTCACCAGACATTGAATCTGCGGCACCCTGATCCTAGACAAAGGGCATGCACCTGGAGGCATTGCAGATCTCTGGGGTCCACCACCCCACTCCCAAACAAACTCCACACAATGACCCAAGGCCAGAGTGGCAGGCAGCTGGAATGTGAGAGGCAGGGAGCAGGGTCAGAGTAGTACACGGCTGGAGCAGACAGGTGCCTAGGCATGAATGTCCACTGTGCAGTGAGATGGGGTGGGGAGGGCTCAGACTGAGATTTCCAGATTGAGCCATGAGCTGAGCCCCTTGGAGATCACAGCATTTCTAGAGCTCGGGTTCTTCCTGGTTACTGGCAGAAGTATACCTGTCTTAGGGAAAATTTCTCTATTTGGGGTCCACAGAACCTCACTAATTAAGAGCAAGCAATGTGTTCACAAGACTCCCCAGCCTACAAACATCAAAGGAAGGACACTGCAGTAAGTGAGAGTCACCAGAAACAGCAAGCAACAGGCTTAGATACCTAATGTTCACTGCACATCTTGGACGTAAGAGCATCTGCATATGAAATATTTTAAGCAGTTGTACAGATGAGCATGTACTAAGAGACTGTCTGAAACAAATCACCATACTTGGGAAAAGATAAAAGCAGAACTTATAACTACATAAAATATAATCGTTTAAATTCTCTAAATAAATGCAGATGTTCAACAGCTGGTTAAACATAGTTCAGGGAAAATTAGTCACCTGGAAGGTAAACATAAGGAAGTTTTTCAGAATGAAATACAGAAGGACATGGGTGTGGAATATGTGAAAGCAGAACTAAGAGATTCGGAGGATGGAATAGGAAGGATTAGCATGAGATTGCCAGAGTCCCTGATGGAAAGAATGCCAGAGAGACAATATTTGAAGAGATATTGGCTATGCAATTTCCAGAACTAATGAAAAATGTAAATGCATCATGTCAGAAGCATAGTACATTCCAAAAAGGATACATAAAAAGAAATCCACACCTAGACATAATACGCAAAAACCTCAGAACACTAAAGGCAAGGAGATGGTTTTAAAAGGCCTTAAAGAGTAAGGACAGGGGTGCCTGGGTGGCTCATTTGGTTAAGCACCAGCCTTTGGCTCAGGTCATGATCCCTGGGATTAAGCCCTACGTCAGGCTCCCTCCTCAGTGGGAAGCCTGCTTCCCCTACCACCCTGGCCCCTGCTTGTACTTTCTCTCTTCTCACTGTCTCTCTGAAACTTAAAAAAAAAAAAAAAATCTTTAAAAAAAGCAATAAAAGGGCACCTGCGTGGCTCAGTTGGTTAAGCCACTGCCTTCGGCTCAGGTCATGATCCAGGGAGTCCCAGCATCTAGTCGCACATTGGGCTCCCAACTCCGTGGGGAGTCTGCTTCTCCCTCTGACCTTCTCCCCTCTCATGATCTCTCTCACTCTCAAATAAATAAATAAAATCTTTTACAACAACAACAAAAGAATAAAAAAGGATAAGCACAGCTTCCTGCCTCAGGGAACAGCAGTTAAAAGGACAGCCAACTTCCTGATGGCCACGGTGGGAACCAGTTGATGGTGGAATACTGTTTTCAGCCTATTGAGAGGAGAAACCATCAACCTAGAACCCTGTACCCAGCAAAACTACTTTTCAAGCATGAAGGTGAAGTAAGACATTCCCAGATTTAAAAAAAAAAAATGGAATTGCCAACTAAAATATCTGCACTAAAGGAACCTCTACGTCAAGGGTTCATAGCAGCTTAGGGAAGCCTGAGGAGCCCATCTCAGAATAAGTCTTTCTAATGCATAAAATGAAATAGATAGGATTATAGAGGAAACCAATTATTTTGAAATCTTTTAAAATCCAAATATTTTAGAAATGTTATAAAAATACAAATGCTGCTTTATTAACTCATTAAGTAACAAAGTCCAGTTGCAGGTTTTGAGTAAATAGCCCTGGTGGAAGGCTGCATCACACTGGGCAGGACCAGGATGAATGGGTTCCAAGCATATATGAAGTAATTTGCATCAAAAAAAAATTCACTGCAGAACAGACTGTGTTGTATTTTGCTTGGATTTTCTTTCGACTCATGGGTTATTTGCATTATCTTAAAACAGTTTCCTTTTTTCTTTGATCGGTCTATCTTTCCCATCAATGTCTAGTTTTGCTTTTATACATTGAGAGAATGAAAGCTACAGATTTCTTTTCTATCATGGAGGAAGTACACTGAGAAGGAGAGTGGCGTTCCTTGTGGACGTTTTGAGTTTGATATATTGATGAAGCCTCCAGCGGAAAGTGGTGTGGAGAAAGTCAGGACTGCAGGTGGGAGTGAATGGTTGGGAGAGAGATGGTGGATTTGGGGTTGTTCTGAGAGAAGGAGGTAGAAGCCATGGAGATGGAGTGGATGGGAAGGCATGTATTTATCTCAGAAGCGAGCTGAGATGGACACAGATGGACACAGAAGGCATAATGGAGTCAGCCCTGCCATGTGGCCTCAGGTAGACCCAGACACAGAAAACCACCCAGAAAGAAAAGAAAATATAAGTCGGAATAATTAGGAGGTTCCCCTACTCCATGAAGGAGAAGGAAGCATTTTGCATAGCACAGGTCTGAAGTCTGGAAAACGTGGGGAAGTGGACTAGGTAGACTTCATTCATTTCAGGAAGCTCAGAATATTATTTGCCCCATTTTTGCAACAACAGTTCTTTCTCTAGAAAGTGGTGAAGCCTGGCTTCTTAGGGGTTAATTGATGCCACATTAGCTATTAGACAATCCTGCCATATGTTTTGTGAAATAATTGAATTGGCTTTCAAGTCTGCATTCTAGAAGGACTCGCTTCCTTACCTAAAATGTTGCATTATCATTTGCCTTTGAACCAGAAGAGCAGCTCGGAAGAAAATTCTTGATTTGGGACAAAGAAAGGACTTTTCGATCTTAGAGGACAGGATTTAAAGAGCTAATTTCTTCCAGGCCTCTGTGTTCAGACAGCAGTACCAAGCCAACAGGAAGGCCTTTGGCTCTAAAGATGCCATTACTTCCTGGCGGTCTATTATCCCCTTTCATTGCCCTCAACAGCAGGAAATTCTGTCTCATTTTTAATATTATCACTTGCCTCTATTTATGCTGGGCAGCAAGTGGAGAAAAAAAAAGTGGGTTGGTGTCCTTTTAACAACTTGCGGGTGCTCAAAAAGTTAAGCTTCTCTCTCTGAGAAATATCACGCCTTTGACATTCTTTTTTGGCTTTTCTTTCACAGCTATTTAATTATATGTTACTCTTCTCTGACCCTCTTCAATTTCTTCGTATTCTGTGTAAACTGTGGACTTTGAATAACGATATCAGTAAATTAAATGGGACAAAGGTTTCATGAGATGCAGTAATTTCACGGCTAACTAGCTCAATGACCCCATCTCTCACCAAAGTGGTACAAAATAAACCTGCAGAGGTACCAGAGTGGCAGAACATGCAACAATAATTCTCACCGGTAGTGGGAATTGAGCAAAAAAAAATAAAAGAAAAAAAAATTCAAACTAAGACCCGGTCATTTCTGAGGGGAGCTATGCTCCTCTCTTCTCTGGTGCCAAGTGGACCAGAGGAGGCCTCCTCTGGTTCTCTGGTGTTCTGGTTTTCTAGATCCGGGGTCAGGGAAGTCTGCTTCTTCTGAAGAGACATGGGGAGAGAGTGCACGTTTGAAAACAAGAATACAATATTCCACTCTTCATTATTAACATTAGTGTATTAATAAGCTCAAGTGGCCGTAACAAAGTATCACAGACTCGGTGGCTTGACTAACAGGAATTTATTTTCTCACAGTTCTGGAGGCCAGAAGTCTGAGATTAGGGTTGGGTTCTGGTGAGGGCCCCTTTCCTGTCGTACAGGCTGTTGAAACCTCGCAGTGTCCTCATGTGGCCTTTCCATGGTGTGCACATGTTGGGAGAGAGAGAGAGAGAGAGTAGAGAAATCTTTCTCATCCTGTCAGGCCACCATCCCATCATGAGGGCCGTACCCCTTGTAACATAATCTAACCCTAATTACCTGCTAAAGGGCTTACATCCAAATACCATCACACTGGGGTGTTAGGACTTCATCATATGGATTTAGTCCATCATAAGGACATTTAGTCCATAATAAATAGTTTTCTACTGCTGTGTCACAAGGTACCACAAATTTTATAGCTTGACACAGCAACATTCAGAGTTTCTCTAGGTCAGGAGTCTGGACATGGCCTAGCTGAGTCAACTGGCCAGGATCTTAAAAGGCTGCAAAGTGTTGCTGGGGCAACATCTTTGTAAGTGTCACTGAGTAGGACCACAGGAGTGATAGCCCATCATATTGATATAAAGGGGAGGGCTTTATACAAGCCCATGGATCATCAGGGATTATCTGAAGATTTACATGCCACAGAGTTTGATGGTTTCATTTTTTCCCTTTGTGTAGGGGAATTGGATCCATCTGTAATTACAGTTCTCAATGATACTTAGAAATGTAACATTTTCTTCAGTAAAGCAAACTGTCCATATTTGTTGGAGGTAAAATTATTTGAGGGGATTCATGGAATGATAACTGTGGGATGGAGGCAAGGAAGGTCAAGAATTTTTACTGTAGCCTAAGTTAAATGATTATTAACTAACTTCCTTTGTGTTTATAAATGCCTGTTCTCTGGAGGTTTGTGGGTTTCCCAATAAAATGTCTGTTATAAGCAATTTGGCCACTGTAGACATTTGATAGTTTTATAAACTTCAGCTTAGAAGAAAAGATCAAGGCGTTCTGTCTGAGCTTATTAAACATGGCTTGAGAGGTCTGGTGGTAGTTTAGGGATTTAGTGGGGCCCCATGTACTCATGAATACATAGGCCCTTCCTGAGTAAGGAGGAATTGGGCCATGTCTTAAAGAATAGGTAAAATTTTTTATGGTAGAAGTGGAAAGTAGAAGACAGAGATTAACATATGTTTTCTGGGAAGTGTACCTTCCCATCCTCTACCCAGGCTTTATTTGGTTCAGGCTGGTGCTGCCTCAAGGGAAAACAGAGGATGCTCTTCGGAAATCATATCCTAAGGAGAAGGCAGGGTCAGGGCCAGCTAGGCTGGGGCCATCTCTAGGATTTAGATTTGAGAGATCAGGAGGAGGGGTGCCATTGTGGGAGGAGAGATGACAAGAGGGAGAGTGGTTTGGGTATAAAAAGGAAGAGAGAGGTTATAGACCTTGTGGATGAAGAACAAGGGACTGGGGCTCAGAGAGACACAGGAAAACAGTAATCAAGGATTTCCATACAGGTTGCAGCTGGGTGGCATCATGAAGAGAGATTTGGGAGATGGGAAAGTGTTCGTAAATACTATTTGTTGATATTGAGTATGTTTGCAAAATGCATGCATTGAAGAAAGTATATATGTGATATGCTTGGGAGCAGAGCCATGTTGAGCTCTTTGGTTCATTTTGTTTGTTTTGTGTGTTGTGTGTGAATAAGATTCAGCAGTCTTGGAGGACAGGTCTTAGGGAGTGGGAAGGGAACAGAGGTGGGAGGACCTGATGGAGCAGAGAAGGGAGGACATCTGGGGAGTGATGCAAAGCCTAGTGGAGAAGGAGCCTCCCACAGGAGGATGTGGTTAACCTCAGGTCTTCAAGCTGATCACTGCACTAGTGTGTTGCACTCAGCGACCCCTCTGGTGACCTTGGGAAGTGTGTGGGCAAGTGGTGAGGGCTGAAGCCAGATTGCAGTGAGGAGGGAGCAGTTGTGTCTCTGTGATCTGTTGGGCCCTGCCTGTCCCAAGGAGCCTGGGAATGGAGGGATCCATGGCTAGCATGTGCCTCAGGGATTGTGGGCCAGGAGCTGAGGGGTGGTTCTCCTGAGAGAGAAGACACAATGATCTTCATGGGGTTAGGGAGACATGGAGGAGCCAGGGTGGGGGGAGGTGGCTGCTAGAAGAGGTCCTGGAGGGGACTCACTCGGTGGGACCTGGAGCCATGTAGGCCAGTATGTGGGAAGCTGGGGACCTCATCCAGTGGCACCGCCTCCTGGTGACTTGGGAAGCTGTCTGGGGGACCAAGTGTGGGAAAGGAGAGAGGGAGCCTGCCAGGTCTGCTGCGCCCAGCACCCATGCACAGAAGGAAAGTAGCCAGGTGACTGGCAAGGGGGGAGCTCCGCCTTTCCCCAAAGTAGGGTTTGTAGTCCTCCCTGTGATTTTTAAGTCACGAAGCCAAAAAACTCACAGGAACAGAGTGGAGTAAGTGCTCTTCCAGCAAGTGCATCCGTTCCTGGGCCCATCCATACAGAGCCTAAGTGATCTCTCAGGAGTTCCTGGTGGTCTCAGAGGCCCATGTGCCACCCACAGTGGCTGCAGGGTGAGCGTCCAGGTGGACAGCAAGCTTCATGTCCCCCTGCTCCTGTACGTGGGCTGGATTCTAGAAGTAGTCCGTTTTCAAGCTGAGATGGCCAGGACTGTGTTGATGGTCCATTAGAGGTTTCCAAAGAGTCTTACCTTCCTGCACCGTTTGTCCTTGCAGGTGCTGCTGTCAGGACTCATTGGCGTCGTCTCCTGGAAGAGGCCTCTCTCGCTGGTGGTAAGTCTGCAACTGTCTCCACAGCATCCGGGGAGCAGGGCCCTCCCTGCGGGGTTGTTAGCACTTTAAAGGTACCAGCAAAGAGAGTTCTGGCTGCTTTAATGAAAGCGGGACAGAGACCTTGATAGACCTAGAATCTCTCAATGCAGAGAGGCTCTTAGGTAACAACCAGGGTGTATCCTACCTTCTGTCCTTTGGAGAGTAGCCGTCTGGTGCTCATCTGAGATGCTCATGGGGCGTCCTCTTCATTTGTTCTGTTTGGGTGCTGGGAACAAAGACATTTTAGTAAGTGTCAGTGCAAGCGTTTTCTCTAGGTGTGTAAACATATTAGTGCACATGTGTATGCACACAGATGAGCCCATGGGCAGCCCCTCCTTTATCAGAGCTCAAGAAATGTAAGCCATGTGTGTGTTTTGGGGACTGAAACTCAGTGTTTCAGAGGAGGGTGTTTATTTGCTCCAAAGGCACAGGGGTGTTGCTGGAACCCCTTCCCCCATGGCCACAGCCCCATGCCGGGGAGGAGCAGGCCACATGGGAGATGGAAAGAATGGGATGGTTTTTCCATCGGGCAAGTAGCCTGAGCAGATTCATGTCTATTGATTTGTATGCATGTTTTTCTCAGGGTGTGCATTAATATATTTATGTGTCCGTGTCAGGGCCAGACGAAGAGGTTTTCTGGGTTTTGATGGATAATGAAAAAACACGGCATGGCTTTTTTTCTCTTTTGTAAGCATCAATTATTTAAAATCTCTTCTTTAAGTGATTAGGTTTGGAGATAATGACATGTACTAAATATTAATGGAAGCAGAAAAATCCCACAAATCTGCCTGTTGTAAACACCTTCCCCTCCCGAGAGTAACCACAGCATCCTGAGGAGGCATTGGGAAGAGAGTGGCATTAATTCAGTGAGCCTCTTCTCCTATGACTTGTTGAGAAATTTCCTTTAAAAAAAAAAAGTTTTGTTTTTTTTTTTAATGTAGAAAGTATCAAACATGTACACACGTCAAGAGAGAAGCTAGTATAATGAATCATTGTAGACCCCCCATCTGTCTTCTGCAAATATCAACCTTGGCCTGTCTTATTTGATCCAAGCCCCTTGCTGGAGTATTTTAAAGTAAATCACAACTAGTGTGTCAAGGAGCTGACTCCACTGTGCAGAGGGAAATGGTGGTGTACATACCAGCTGTGGGGCCGATGCCCTTTGGCTGTGCTTTTGGGCTCCCTTCAGGGACACGGGGCCAGCCTGTTCCATTCCTTCTCATCTGCCCTGATGAAACAGGCCAAGGAAGCCCTCTTGCGCTGGCAGCCAAATAAGGAAAAGCCACAATGGGGCGGTGGTGAGCACTTTCTCCCATTCATTTATTTCTACCCAAGCCCCAGGTAGGAGAGGAGGGCTTCCCCACACTCAACTGACCACTTTCTTTACTTAGGGAGGTAAGGGGGTGGGTTAGGCTAACCCTAGGTGCTGTCACAAAGCCCAGACTGTCAGTGGCTTAACATGGCAAGAGTTAAAAACCCAAAAGCTCAGCCAAACGACGTGCTTCTTCTAGAGTGGTCATTCCGGACAGTGGAATGGATCCCCATCACAGGGGATCCAGAGACCCTGGTTGCTTCCTTCTAGAAGGGACTCTACCGTTCCCTAGGCTTGTGGACTCTTACTTCATTTCAGTAGAACGGGAAAGGCAATGTGGATGGGCCTAAATGTGACCCTCATTGCTCACACGTCCAACCACTGTGGAGGGCCTGTCACATGGCCCTTTTGGGCTGGGTAGGAAGCTGGAAAAGGTAGTCCCTTCCTGGACTTCCCAGCAACAGCTCCATACTATATAAAGAGGTGGGCGGGAATTTTGGTAGAAAATTGTTCCTCTCTACTGTGAGATCATTCTTCTGTGTTGACCAGGACAATACAGTCTTCTTTATTTAAATTCAATTAGCCAACATAGAATACCTCATTAGTTTCAGATGTAGCATTCAATAATTTATGAGTTTCAACAATACAGACTTTTGATTCGTTAGTAAAAACTCACTCTAGACTCAGCTAGAACTGAGGAATCAATGAATTCTTTTATCCCAATCTAGAATTAATCTAGAATTAATCTAGAATTAAGGAATTCTTTTATCCCAAGTTCCTGTTTCTCTCCTCTCTACCCTAATGATAGTGTTTCCTTCTTCCTGGAGCTATAAAAGTGAAGGAGCCACTCTGACCGTTTTGGTTCATTTCCAGGGGTCTCACCACCACTCTCTGTCCCTGCGAAGAATTCCCCCTCCCCCCACCCAGAGGGAGTTGCCCTCTCTGAAGGAGGGTGTCTGTCCCTCAGGGTGGTTGGAAGAGGCAGTGTTGGGCCCTGCCAATCCAGGATCCACACCGCCATGCCCCACGCCCTGCGGGGGCTGGCAAGTGAGGACTGCCATGCGTGGGCATGCTGAAGGCAGGGTTTTGGTACTGTCACTGGTCTATTGGCAGTGCCTTTCCTCTGAAGGGCTGGTGTATGGGGTCATATCCTAATCTCTGCTACATGTCCTTTCTTTCCAACAGTCCGATCTTATAAAACACAATGGGATGAGGAACGGTATCCTTTTTGCCTGGAGTGACTGGTATACTGGTGGGGAGCCTGTGTTAGGAAAAAGCAAGGGAGAAGGGGCAGCAGGCTGTCTGAGAGGACGGGAAGGAAGGTTGCCCCTTCCAGGCCGGTGAATGTGATGCCAGAGGGAAAAGGAGGAGAAAAATACTGGGACTTTTTTGCCCTGGTATTTTATAAGAGCCTTTCATAATGTTGGAAAGTGATGATAGCTATTTCAGTAGAGAATATGTATTTTTGCATTAATGTGGTTCTTTTCTTCTTTTTTAATTGAGGTGTAGTTAATATATACTTACATTAGTTATATTAGTTATATAGTTTCAGGTTATATTGTTATATTAGTTCATAATTATTATATGATATAATATTTCAGATATACAATAGAGTGATTCAACAGTTGTGTTCATTACTCAATACTCATCATGGTAAGTTTACTCTTAGTTCCCATCACCTATTTCAACCATCCCCATCCACCTCTCCTCTGCTGACCACCAGTTAAGAGTCTTGTTTTTTTGTCTCTTATTTCCTTTGTTTGCTCATTTGTTTCTTAAATGGCACATATGACTGAAATCATATGCTATTTGTCTTTCTCAGTCTGACTTGTTTTGCTTAGCGTTATATTCTCTAGGTCTACCCATGTTGTTGCAAATGGCAAGATCTCAGCCTTCTTTATGGCCAAGTAATAGTCCTTTGTGTATATTTACCCCTTTTTATTTACCCATTCATTTGTGGACAGACAACTGGGTAGATTCCAGATCTTGGCTATTGTAAATAATGCTGCAATAAACACAGGGATGCATATGTCTTTTCCTTTGGGTGAATACCCAGTAGTGGAATTACTGGATCATATGGTAATTGTATTTTTAATTTTTTAAGGAACTTCCATACTGTTTTCCACAGTGGTTTCACCAGTTTACATTCCTACCAATAGTATGCAGGGGTTCCTTTTTCTCTACATCCTCCTCAACACTTGTTATCCCTTGTCTTTTTGGTTCTAGCTATTTTGATGGGTGTAAGGTGATACCTCATTGTGATTTTTTTTTCTTATTGTGATTTTGATTAGCATTTCCCTGATAATTAGTGATGTTTAGCATCTTTTCATGTGTCTGTTGATCGATCTTCTTTGGAAAAATTCTATTCCCTGGTCCTCTGCCCATTTTTAAGTCAGATTATTTGTTTTTTTGGTATTGTATGTATATGTCTTCTATATATTTTGAATATTAACCCCTTATCAGTTATATTATTTGCAAATATCTTCTCCCATTCAGTAGGTTGCCTTGCCATTTTGTTGATGGTTTCCTTCAGTATGCAAAAGCTTTTCATTTTGATGTAGTCCCAATAGTTTAATTTTGCTTTTGTTTCATGGCCTGAAGACACATATCTAGAAAAATGTTTCTGTAGCTGAAGGCAAAGAAATTACTATGATTTCTTCTAGGGGTTTTATAGTTTCAGGTCTCATATTTAGGTCTTTAATCTATTTTCAGTTTATTTTTGTGTATGGATAAGAAAGTGGTCCAGTTTCATACTTCTGTATATAGCTGTGCAGTTTTCCCAGCATGATTTGTTGACAAGACTGTCTTTTCCCCATTGTAAGTTCTTATCTCCTTTGTCACAAATTAATTGGCCATATAGTCATGGTTTTATTTCTGGGCTCTCTATTCTGTTCCATTGATCTAATTGTCTATTTTTATGCCATACCATGCTTTACTTTTGATTACTACTGCTATGTAGTATATCTTAAAATCTGGGATTGTGATACGTCAGCTTTGTTCTTCTTTCTCGGGATTCCTTTGGCTATTTGGGGTCTTTTGGGATGCTATACAAATTATAGGATGATTTGTTGTAGGTCTGTGAAAATGTTGGTATTCTGATACAGATTGCATCACATCTGTAGATTGCTTTGTGTAGTATGGACATTTTGACAGTATTGGTTTTTCTCATCTGTGAGCATGGAATAGCTTTCCATTTGCTCCATTGTGTCATCTTCAATTTCTTTTATCAGTGTTTTATAGTTTTCAGAGTAGAGGTCTTTCACCTCTTTGATTATGGTTTTTCATTATTTTTGGTGCAGTTATAAATGGGCTTGTTTTCTTTTTTTTTTTTTAAAGATTTTTTATTTATTTATTTGACAGACAGAGATCACAAGTAGGCAGAGAAGCAGGCAGAGAGAGAGGAGGAAGCAGGCTCCCCACCGAGCAGAGAGCCCGATGCGGGGCTCGATCCCAGGACCCTGAGATCATGACCCGAGCCGAAAGCAGAGGCTTTAACCCACTGAGCCACCCAGGCGCCCCATAAATGGGCTTGTTTTCTTAATTTCTCTTTCTGCTACCTCTTTATTGCTATATAGAAATGCAACAGATTTCTGTATATTGAATTTGTATCTACAACTTTACTGAATTCATTTATCACTTATAGTAGTTTTTTGGTGGAGTCTTTAGGGTTTTCTATATATATCATGTCATCTGCAAAGAGTGAAAGTTTTACTTTTTCCTTACTAATTTAGATGTTATGTATTTCTTTTTCTTGTCTGATTGCGGCAGGTAGGACTTCTAGTACTTCGCTGAATAAAAGTGGTGAGAGTGGACATCCTTGTCTTGTTACTGACATTAAAGGGAAAGCTCTCAGTTTTTCACCATTGAATATGATGTTAGCTGTTGGTTTTTCATATAAGGTCTTTACTATGTTGAGGTATGTTCCCTCTAAACCTACTTTGTTGAGAGTTTTTTTTTTAATATTTTATTCATTTGTTTGACAGAGATCATAAGTAGGCAGAGAGGCAGACAGAGAGGTAGGCAGAGAGGCAGGGGGTGGGGGGTGGGGGAGCAGGCTCCCTGCTGAGCAGAGAGCCCGATGTGGGGCTCGATCCCAGGACCCTGGGATGATGACCTGAGCTGAAGGCAGAGGCTTTAACCCACTGAGCCACCCAGGTGCCCCTTGTTGAGAGTTTTTAACATGAATGGATGTTGTACTTTTTCAGCTGTTTTTTGAGATGACCATAAAATTTTTTTTTAATTTTTATTTATTTATTTTTTCTTTTCAGTGTTCCAGAATTCATTGTTTATGCACCACACCCAGTGCTCCATGCAATACGTGTCCTCCATAATACCCACCACCATATGGTTTTTATCCTGTCTCTTGTTAATGTAATATATCACATTGATTGATTTGTGAGTATTGAACCACCTTTGCATCCCTGGAATAAATCTCACATTTTTTATGATAAATAATTTTTTAATAAATTGTTGGCTTCTGTTTGCTTTATTTATTTGTTGGGGATATTTGCATCTATGTTCATCAGAAATATTAGCCTGTAGTTTTCTTTTTGTTTGTAGTGTCTTTGTCTGGTTTTTGTGTCTGGGTAATGCTGGCCTCAGAATGACTTTGGAAGCTCTTCCTCCTCTTCTGTTTTTTGTAATAGTTTGAGAAGTGTCTCCTGTGGTTGAGATAATTGTTTTCCTTACATTAAACTATAAAAGGTTCTATATTATGGTAGATTGCAATTAGGAATAAAATTATATAGCTCTGATTTAAATAATTTTTGAAAGATTCAGTGGAACATCTTGCGATTGCTTATTTATCACTAATGGAACTAGCCTCAGACATAATCACAGGTAGTAAGATTTAAAAAAATTTGAGTGAAGTACTGTTTACATTTTATATTATACTGTTTGAGGAATCTGGCTTTGGGTTTACTTTTATTTGAGGAGTCTGGCTTTTTGGGTTACTTTTATTGCAAAATTTTTATCAACCAAGTTGGGAATGTGTATCTGTGAAGGTTTAATCAAACAAATAGAACCTCTAGGAGCCAACAGCAAGCACCTCTGTGAGTCAGACTCCTCTGAGTACTGCTTTGGCTCCACTGCCACTCAGTAACTATACCCACATTGTCCTTGGTGACTTAGTGCTGTCACTTGGTCCCTGCCACCCTGGAATCCCATAATCCTTATTGCATTTAGGGAGCCTAGTTTGACGGTAGCACAGATATTTCCAATCTAATTTTTGGCCTGCAGAGAAGAGGTACCACAAAGCTCTTCAAGGATGTTGGAGTTCCTCTCACAGATTTCTTATAGTTGTGGTAAAAAGTGTGTTCCCTGGATCCTCCAGGATAGGTGAGCAAGTCTTATGGGATCAATGCATTCTTATTCCAGTCTCCTTAAGCCTTTAGATCTCTTCCTCTTACGGTATACCAAGGAAGTCTGGCATTTCAACTTCATTTAGAGTACCCCACCTTTGGATTCATATGTTAGCAAACTGAACAAACTTTTTTTTAAACTCCTCCAGCTAAACATTGAATGTTAGGATCTTCGCTTAGCAGATAGAAATAAATCTGGCCTGATTCTACTCTATATTCCTTCTACCTTGATCCTCCACCATTAATAGTAAGTCCTAAGGATGTCCCCAGCCTCCAACTGTAAGAGGGTTTCCAGACAGCAGCACAGGTAGGGGAAATATGGAAAGAGCCTGGCTCACTCACTGAGTTAAGAAGAAGGTGGTAAAGGTCTGGGGATTTCAAGGAGGCTAGAGTTCACAGGAAAAAGTGCCAGAGAGAAGGGACTTCCACAAACAGAGTTCTGGAGGTCTGCAAAGGATTCCCTGTGAGTATTCAGCTGATGTTGATCAGCTTTTTCATATGAGAAAACTACCTGAGGTCAGGAAAGAATCGTCTGAGAAGATTAGAGGGAATAGTACAGGCAAAAAAGCAGGGCTTTCCTACCATCCCGACTGGAAAATCTAGTGATTTGTTCAGACAGGGGAGTAGAATACTTTTAGAAGAATCTTGCCTCAGTAATGGGGAATAATTAACCCCAGAGTACATGTCACTCCAGTCCTTTATGACAAATCTTAATATATGTGCTGCTTCAGCAAGCTCTGTGATAAATCTTAAAAGCAAGATCCAAAGGAATCAAACCATTTCCAACTAATTTAATTATGTCCTAGGATAAAGTTCAAAAATGTTCATAGGAGTACAAAAATATCTAGTACCACCAAGATAATAATCCCAATGTCTGGCATCCAATCAAAGATTACTAGGCATGCCAAGAAGCAAGAAAATACAATCTGAAATGAGAAAAAGAAATCAATTTAAATTGATATAAAATGTACCCACATGTTAGAAATAGCAGACAGCAGACAGAAGGGACATTAAAACAGTTATAACTGTATTCCAGATGTTCAAAAAATTAACTAGAGACAGGAAGGTATTAAAAAATACCTGTTTGAACTCTGAGTAATGAAAAATTCAATATAAGAGAGAAAAGATTCGCTGGATGAGATTAATGGCAGATGCAGTAAGAAAGAAGACGGGTGTCTGGGTGCCTTCGTCAATTAAGCATCTGACACTTGGTTTAGTCTCAAGTCATTTCAGGGTCATGGGCTGCATTGGGCTTCCTGCTCAGTGGTGAGTCTGCTTTAGAGTCTCTGCCCCCCTCAAATAAGTAAATCTAAAAGAATATAAGAGAAGAGAAGATTAGGGAACTCAAGACATTGCAATAGAAGTTATCCAAAGGTAGAACATGGAGGAAAAAAAATTGTGGAAAATGAACAGAGTATTATGGTGAGTGCTGTGAAGTGTGTAAACCTGGCGATTCACAGACCTGTACCCCTGGGGATAAAAATATATTATATGTTTATAAAAAATAAAATTAAAAAAATGAACAGAGCATTAATGAGTTATGAGTTAATGGAGAGAATTTCAAGAAGCCTCTATGTGGAATGGGGGTCCCTAAAGAAATGGGGATGAATAGAAAAAATATTAAAAAATAAGGGAGTAGATCTTAAAAGTTCTTATCACAAGAAAAATATTTTATGACAAGGTGTAGTGATGGACATTAAGTAGACTTATTGTGGTGATCATTTTGAGGATATTGAGGATTGAGGATTTTGAGGATAATGTACATCTGAAACTAATATTATATGTTGGGGTGCCTGGGTAGTGCAATGGGTTAAGTGTTTGACTCTTGGTTTGGGCTCAGGTCGTGATCTCATGAGTCATGAAATTGAACCCTGTGTCCGGCTCTGTGCTCAGTGTGGAGTCAACTTGGGTTTCTGTCTCCCTCTGCTACTCCCCCGACCCTTGTGATCTCTCTTCTCTCTCTCTCTCTTGCTTGCTCGCTCACTTCTCTCTCTGAAATAAATAAGTAAATCTTAAAAAGATATATATATATATACTTTTATGTGTCAGTTGAATCTCAGTTCAAAAAAAAATAATAGCCAATTTTATTTGGAAAATTGGATAAAATCTATAAACCCAGAGATCTGAGAAACTCAATGCACACATAAGACAGGAAATATGAAGAAAAACACACCAGCATTTTGTGGGATTTTTAACATGTATGAAGAAAATAGTGTAAAGGTGAGGGAGAGGTATACAATGTAAGGCTCTTAAAAGATATGTGAAGAAGTCTGTCACTTGAAGGCAAAGAGCTATATGCTAAAATATATACTATAAACTCTAAAGCAACCACTAAAATAAAAAGAAAAAATGAAGAGCTGGCTAATAAGCCAACAAAGGAAATACAGTGGGGTCATGCAAAATACCTAATTATCCAAAAGAAGGCAGAAAAAGAAAAGAAAAGGGGGAACAGAGCATAGATGAGACATAAAGAAAACAAATAGTAAGATTTTATTACCCATTTGAATTTCTTTTGTGAAATGCTGTTCGTTTGATTTGTCTATTTTCTCTAAGACTGGTTCCTTGGTATGTGGGATTTCTTCATACAGTAATTCTTTTCTGCTCTAAATGGCTAATATTTTATGCCAGTCTGTTGTTTGTCTTTCCCTTTTTAGTTTTAATGAAGTGTCTTTTTAAAAAAATATAGAACTGTTAGCTTTTTATCTTGTAAACTTTGTTGTTCTTATTTTCTTATGTGGTGTCTAGGGTTCCTTACTTTAAAAGACTGTTCTTGCCCCACAATTCTGAAATTATTTTCCTGTGTATTTCCAAAACGTTTATAGTTTTCTTTTTATGTTTAGGTAATTGATCCCAAACTTACTTTTAAATATGGTATGAAACTTAAAGCTCTAACTTTACTTTTTCCAAATGAATACTTATTTCTCCAGCAGCAATTTTTGAATGTTTACTATTTCTCCTCACAAGTGAAGTGTCCCTCTCCTTCCTACTTTTCTGGACATGGGTCTGTTTATTAATCTCTATTCTGTTTCATGACTCTATTGGTCCATTTTTAAAATTTTTTATTGATCCATATTAAGCCAGTACAATATTTTAATTAGTGAAGCTTTAAAGTGAGTCACTCTTATTTTTTCATAAATTTTGGTACTTACGTGTATTTTCTCTTAAGAAAACTTTTGAATCACTTCATAGAGTTTTATACTGATAATGCTTTGATTTTGGTTGTGACTACATTTACATTGCTTTTATATACTCTGGACAAGTAATATCTTTATTTTTGAGAGATGGGGATATATTTTCTGTTATAATTTCCAAAAAGATGATATTGTGTGTTGATCTTATATCTGGCTACAACACACCATAGTGACCTATTGTTCTGGATCTGGTTAGTCTATTGATATTTAAGAGATATTTTCTGGGGAAATTTCTTCCGTTAAGTTTTTGATTATATCGCTTCTCATATTTCTCTGCTTTCTAGAATTTATCCTACTTGGAGTTGGTAGAAGGATATTCTACCTGCTAAATTGATGTCAAATAATTCTTAACATGTTTTAGTATTTTTCTTTTTCTTTCTTACTTCCTGGGTTATTTCTTTTGTTTTATTTTCTGGATAACTAATTTGGACCTCAGCCATCTTCATTCTGCTATTTGACCCTTTTGCTAAATGTTTCATTTTGACAGCATGTTATTTTCAGAGAATCCTCTTGTTCTCTAATTGCTTCTTTTTCATAGCAATATGCTCACAGTTCATGAAGCACTTATTGTATGGGTGCGGTCTCCTTCAGGAGTATTAATTAGAATTTTATTTGTCAGGTCTCCTCACTCCTCTGTATTCTCACTTCCCCCCACAGGTCAGTTGGCTTCTTTATTCATCTAGCTTTTCAGGAAATTTGTTTTACTCAGGTGGCTGGTTATCCTGTTCATATGTACAGAGGACTGTGTTGGTGTGGGTAGGTGGTTGGTATGGTTGGTTGCTTGGTGTCTTGTGTTTTCTTGCTGGGGTGGTGTGCAGCCCTTCATAGTTCCTGCTACCCGCACCTGGGTAGACCTGCCCTGGGATGGGAAGACCATCTTTGGGATCTTTGAAAGCATGAGATCCATGGGAACTGGCAGGATCTATGTCAGGCCTCCTGGGAGAGGCAACCAGCTTAGCGCTGATGTTCCACCAGGCAGAACTGCTTTTCCAACTTCAATATCCATTGTGAAGGCTCAGAGGTACCTCAAGCCAGGCTTGACCTGGTGGTGGTGATGATGATAATGATGATGATGTCAGCAGTAATGACTAATAGTTATCATTCTTCATGTTCCAGACCCTCTTCTAAGGACCACTCTATGAAGTGAGTACAACAAGTTCTAGACATGCCTGAGGTTTTGCAGCTTGTGAGTGGCAAAGCTCAGGTTTGAACCCAGGTAATTTGCTTATGCTCTTAACCACTAGGCTAGCCTTCATCCTGCCTGCACATCAGAGCCACCTGAGGCACTTAAAAAATAATACTAGTTCAGACCCATGGCATCATTTCTGTTTAGCTTCCATAATGAGTATGGTTGTGAAATATTCTATGTAGCAGGACCTTTTCAAGTATTCTCACCATTTGGTTCTCATGACACCCCAGTGGGGCGCTCTGTTACCAACCCCCCCAAAGGAGGAACTGAGGCACAGGATGGGAGCGGGGGGCAGGGGAGTAAACAATGAGCTGGTCACTAGCTCAGGCCAGTAGGGTCCTGGAGGCTGTGCTCCTAATCCCTGTGCCACATTGCCTCACTTGAGATCTTTAAATTTAACAACACAAAACCTCTTTCTTTAGCTTACTGAAGCATAAATTCAGCTCCCTTAGCTTGTCAGGCTAAGACTTAGTGCAGCACAGCATCAGACTAAATAAAATGCTTTTATGTCCAATTCATTATTTCATGATTTCCTTTTCATTAGAAGCTGCCAGATAGAGGAAGATTTTTCTTTTCTTTCATATTTTCTTTTCTCAGAAAAGGCAGCTCCCGTACTTTCACATTCATCCCAGCAGGTGTTTGGGTGGTTTCTATGCTGCAGGGAGCATTCAAGTCCTGAGAAACAGGAATGCTCTTCCATTACACTGGGCAGTGGCCAGAGCACCTCCAGTCTTTTGGAGTTTAATTCATTGGAGCTGTCCCAGGAGTGGTAGTAGTAGATGTTTACTCATTACTCTTAAGTTTAGGGGTTCCTGGGTTCAGCCAGTTGAGCAACCAATTTTTGATTTTGTCTCAGGTCATGATCTCAGGGTCATGGGATTGAGCCCTGCATAGGGGTTCACGCTCAGTGGGGAGTCTCTGGAGATTCTCACTCTCCCTCTGTCCTTCCCAACCCTCCCCCCAAATAAATCTTTAAGAAAAAATGAATAGATTTCTTTAAAAAATAAAAAATAATAATTATTCCCAAGTTTAGATAAACCAGCCTTATATACCCAAGTATAAGTGACTGATTCTTATAGTGCCAGATTTATTGGAAACCTACAGATAAATGACGGAAAAAAATAGCTTTCATTGCCCTTCCATTCGGCTTGAATTCTGTTATTGTTGTTTATTTCCTCAGCTGCAGTATTTAATGAAACATGCAAACGCCAAGGAATTATAACTATTTGATGAATGAACTTCAACCTGGATTAGGGTGGGATTTTTTCCCCCTCTCTTTTCATTGCTATGGCGATCATTTTCCAATATAAGAAAGCTTAAAAATCTTATGCCGCATATATTAACTTCTTTTTAAAAGTGTCTTTGAATTTTTGTACCAATGGAAATGTTTCCTGCTGTGTCCATCAGAAATTCAGCTTTAGTTTCACTACAGATTTGTATGTTTGGCAGTATTTTGTGGGAAAAAAAATGTTTGAATCACTTTAACCTTTAATATGAGTTATAGAAAGCCTGTAGGGCTTTCTTTCAAGCTCATGAATTGAGCTCAAATATAACTTTAATATGCTGTTTAAAAATTAGGTGAGCTAAAGGTTAATATATTTAATGTAAATGTATTTGGAGTCATTATTTATTCAGAAAATTCGTTATAAATCCACTTTGGGGGCTTCTTACAGTCAAGATCACGACCTCTCTTCCAGAGAATGTATTTTGCTTGATTACATTAAAGATGAAGCCTTCATTCCTTAAGTGCTGAAGAGGAGAAGGAAGTAAAATGTGCACAAATTTGTACAGGTCTTTGAAACAATGCAGACTCTTACTCTGCTAATAAAGCAGCTTAAGTATCTAAAACACTCTATCTTGTTTATGAAGATCGACTAATACGCTCATCTTAAATTTACTAACAGTATTAAATTTCATTAGGGAAAGGCAGTCTCACCAGAAAACCAAGACTGACACAGAGTAATTAAAGTAGAGCATAAGAAAACCACTGAAGGCCAAGTGAAATTAAAGATGGTCATTGGTAAAATACCCAATTTTATTAAAACATGACTGTTTTTTTTTAATATATTTGCTTGAGTCATTTACTTCTCAGTATAAATTCTTCTGTTTTGATCCATCAGGTACATTTTTAATTGAAAATGTAATAAAAGTTACTCTCTACAAGAGACAATGAGCTTGGATAGGAAAATTAAAAACAAGGTAGACAAAAGATATCTAATAAGGTAGTCATGTGCCTAAAAGCACAACGAATTAAATGCATCATTTTGAATCGTACCTGGAAATAACTATAATAGACTTTCCCCTGGTTGTTGCTTCTGACTGGATGTTGAGACTCTTTTTAGAGAGATGGAATTCTTTCTGTAGGCCAGTCTGGGGAATTTTGCTCTCTTCCTCTGAAGGTAGAGACGAGAGAGCAATGAGGTCCATAGGAATAGTACTGAGGACAGGTGGTGGTCTTTGGGAGCTCAGAAGCCTTATGGAACGTGTATACCTCCATGCTGCAGATGTCCCAGTATGTGCCTCTGCATGGCATCCTAGACCCTTCCTATGTATCTATCAATGGCTTGAGTGGGTACTTGTAATCCAAGTACACTGGTAAGTATGTTGTGAGATGAGTTGCATGTAACTGACTCCCCAGACCCTGATCAATTTCTTGATGATGATTAACCCAGTATCTAGTATCCCCCAGTTGCAGGCATCAGCAAAGATTAGGATGTTTCCAGAAGAGAAGAGTTTGCCCCCCTGCTGGTTACTGAGGCTTGGTAACATGGTTCCTGGTATGTGTCAGTAGATGACCTTCACATGTATAACCCCAGGATGATTCTGTCTTTCAGACAGTTCTTTATTCTGTGTGTCCTGGACACATACAGGATGTGGTCAACAAGAAGCAATGTTCAGAAGTGTTACATGATGAGGCTCAGGGTCTTCTGTGCCACAGGAGTCCTCCAGATAGCAAAATATACCGTGCAAGGTGCAGAACTCTGAGTTGAGTTGGGAACAAAGAAGCGTAAGATATGGTCTTGCCTTCAAAAGTGTGGATTCTAGATGAGGAAATCATATGAGTTGGAAAAATATAAACAGCAATAAAAGTATTAAAATAGTAATAAGAGATAATAGGAAACAGTTGCAGGTTAGAACTTAATCAAGAAATGAATTGGTCATAGTTTTTTATTTTGAAAGATGAAAGCAGTTGATGCTTTGCTGACACTTTTTGTGTATCAGCTCGTAACAGCCCTCCAAGACAAGTATTCACTATTACAAGTGAAGAACGCATTCCTTCCAAAAGTAATATGTAATTGACCCAGGTCACAGGTTTGGATAGAGAACTCGCCAGAGTTTGGGTAGAGAAATCTAGGTCCATCTGCTTCTGAAGGGTCTGCTCTTTTCATTATGTCCTGCTGCTTCCACTAGGGATGAATCAGAATGCATCTTACGGAGAATGGGATTCAACCTATGTAAGACAGGTGGCATTTGTGCAGGTGGATTGGAGAGTGGAACCCTTGCCAAGCCAACAGAACAACATCAACAAAATCTAGGAAGCAAGAAAAGGACAAGGTCTAAGGGTCCAGGAGAAATTCAAGTGCAGAAACTTTGGGGGAGAAAGGGAGGGCAGTGGTTGGCCACAGCTGGTTCTTGAATCTTCTCTCTAGCTTTCAGAGTTGTCTTCAGCCTCTGCTTGAGCTCTTCCAGCATCAAGAGATAGATGACTGCCCAAATCTGCCAGCCCGTGGAGTAGCTTCTTAGAAGTGCTTCCTGGTCATACTTTAGTAACTGGCTCTTGACTCGTTTTGCTCCAGCACTGACCTAATCACCTGATGCTTATGGTCTGGAAAAGACTGAATCCGCTGTCCGTGCAAGAGGAGCTCTGTCTCCTGTTCCAAGTGTTCTGATGGGTCCTTAGCTGACCAGGGAGCAGGTGCAGGGTGGCCCCTCAACTGAGAGTGGCAGTGGCATGGTCAGTGACATACTTAATGTGTGTTTTGCTGTGCTGGCAATTTAACTCACCATATTAATGACAAGTCTTACAAATTCCATAGCCTCTTGTGTATAGACATTTGCCAAAAGCATCTATAGTTAAAGGAAACGGAGAGTCTCCTGTACAGTCTGTTTTTGATAAGAATTGTCTGATGTCGGGACTTTTGGGTGGCTCAGTTGGTTAAGTGTCTGCCTTTGGCTCAGGTCATGGTCCCAGGGTCCTGAGATCGAGTCCTGCATCAGGCTCCTTGCTCACCGAGGAGCCTGTTTCTCCCTCTGCCTGCCACTCCTCTTGCTTGTGCTCCTTCTCTTTCTCTCTCTCTCAAGTAAATAAATCTTAAAAAAAAAAAAAAAAAAAGAATTGTCTGATGTCCACTTTAGAAATCCCTGCCACCTCTAAAATGTCTCTCTTTCCTAATGCACTTCCTTTGCCCTGGGGTCTTCATGGTCTTCTAATAGAAAAAAGTCGTTAAGAAAAAAAAAAAAGCTTAATATGCTGAGGTAGCTCTAATATAAGAAAAGTAATAAATGAAGTGTCACTAGATTCAAACTGCATATTCTTTCAGAAAGAAGGCAATTACTGTTATAAAGATATAGCATTAGAAAAATTATTGCAGCTGAGAAGTATGTGGTATGTCTGTCTGTGGCACAGTTAATTTTAAAAGTATTACCAAGCATACAAATCATAAGACTAAAATGCTGAACCATATTAATTGAAAGTGAATTTAATATGCAGTTCTGAGGAACTGTCTCTACTTATCCAGCTCTAAAAAAATTGTAACTTATAGGCTATTAGTTATCAGATTTTCTTTCAAATGTCCAACCTCTTTTAATGAAGATTATTACTCATAGACCTTATCTTTGATTCCTGAATAATTTTTTTGCTGTACAATAAGTAACGGTAATATTGGAACATCCACATTTTACCCTGATTTTTATATGCATTGAATTCAAGTTTCTGTAGGTTCTAATTCTTGTTAAAATACAGAAATTCTGATTAGGAATGAAAAAGAAAACTCAGAGTTTTCAGATTTGATTGTTCTGCTATTCACTTTGTGTAGTTCAACTATTGATAGAAAAACTGATTGAAATTGATTGAAAATAGCACTGTAGATAGGGAGTATTATCTAATGACTAATAAACTTTTAAAATCAGTCACACATTATTTGAAGATTGGCTTTAGGAGGAAAAAAGACATTATCTACATTTCTTATTTGTGTGGTATTACCAAACACAGGTCTTTCTTTCTTTCTTTTTTTTTCCTTTCTTATTCATTTATTTTTTAACTTTCTTTTCAGTGTTCCAGAATTCATTGTGTATGCACCACACCCAGTGCTCCATGCAATACGTGCCCTCCATAATACCCACCAGGCTCACCCAACCTCCCAAACCCCGCCCCTCCAAAACCCTCAGTTTGTTTTTCAGAGTCCACAGTCTCTCATGGTTTGTCTCTCCCTCCAATTTCCCCCAACTCACTTCTCCTCTCCATCTCTCCATGTCCTCTGTGTTCTTCCTTATGCTCCACAAGTAAGTGAAACCATATGATAATTGACTCTCTCTGCTTGACTTATTTCACTCAGCATATTCTCCTCCAGTCCCATCCATGTTGATGCAAAACTGGGGTATCCATCCTTTCTGATGGCTGCGTAATATTCCATTGTACATATGGACCACATCTTCTTTATCCATTCGTCTGTTGAAGGGCATCTTGGTTCTTTCCACAGTTTGGCAACTACAGCCATTGCTGCTATGAACACTGGGGTACAGATGGCTCTTCTTTTCACTACATCTGTGTCTTTGGGGTCAGTACCCAGTAGTGCAATTGCAGGGTCATAGGCAAGCTCTATTTTTAATTTTTTAAGGAATCTCCACACTGTTTTCCAAAGTGGCTGCACCAAGTTGCATTCCCACCAACAGTGTAAGAGGGTTTCCCCTTTCTCCACATCCTCTCCAACACACGTTGTTTACTGTCTTGTTAATTTTATATAGGGATAGAGGGAACATTCCTCAACTTCATAAAATCTATCTATGAAAAACCCACAGTGAATATCATCCTCAATGGGAAAAAGCTGACAGCCTTCCCTTTGAGATCAGGAACACAGCAAGGATCTCCACTCTCACCACTCTTGTTCAACATAGTATTAGAAGTCCTAGCAATAGCAATCAGACAACAAGGAGAAATAAAAGGTATTCAAATTGGCAGTGAAGAAGTCAAACTCTCTCTCTTCATTGATGACATGATACTTTATATGGAAAACCCAAAAGACTCCATCCCCAAACTACTAGAACTCATACAGCGATTCAGTAATGTGGCAGGATACAAAATCAATGTACAGAAATCAGTTGCTTTCTTATACACCAACAATGAAAATACTGAAAGGAAAATTAGAGAATCGATTCCATTTACTTTCTTTATTTTTTTCAAGATTTTATTTGTTTATTTTAGAGGGAGATAAAGAGCACGAATGAGGGGAGGGGGAGAGGGAGAGGGAGAGAGAGAATCCCAAGCAGAATCCATGCTGAGCACAGAGCTGGGGGTGGGGTTAGATCCCAGGCCCCTGAGATCATGACCTGAGCGGAAATCAAGAACCAGATTCTCAGTCAATTGAACCACCCAGAGGCCTCCCAAAAACAGGTCTTGATGAAGTTTCCCCCTCCACACACTATGTGAGTATTAGCTACATGTTCTAGAAAATCTGGAAAATTCAGGGACATGACAGAGAAGACAACTGTAGGGGCTCTGCCCCTGCTCACAGCCACTATTAGCCTCATCTCATCTTTTTTTTTTTTTTTTTTAATTTTTATTGTGTTATGTTAGTCACCATACATCACATCATTAGTTTTTGATGTAGTATTCCAAGATTCATTGTTGGCATATAACATCCA
Organism: Enhydra lutris kenyoni; assembly: GCF_002288905.1. NCBI lineage: Eukaryota > Metazoa > Chordata > Mammalia > Carnivora > Mustelidae > Enhydra > Enhydra lutris. Next base: position 3,181,228 of record NW_019154113.1, on the reverse strand, counting down.
GTGCTCCATGCAATATGTGCCCTCCTTAATACCCACCACCAGACTCACCTCATCTTTTCCTACAAACAGCCATTTGCTCCATGATCCAGACTGGTATCTCACACTGGAGCTCTGTTTTTGCCAGTTCCTCATGTCCACCACTGTGTGCTCTGTTTGGATTTTATGTTCGTATATATGTTAGTGTTCACTATTTGTAGATTATGTCACTTACTAATATGAAGTGGTCTTGCCCAATTGAATGTTTTATGGACTTTGAATTCTGCCTTGTCTAAAATTAGAGCACCACCATCATTTCTCTTTTGTTCAGATTTGCCTGCTATCTTTGCCTATCATTTTTATTTTACTTTTGTGTGATAGTTTATTCCGGGATGTCTCTTAATACAAATCAATTTGCTTAAACCAGGGTGACTGTTTCTTGTGAAATCTCCTCTATATGTGTGAATGAGTTCAAGTTATTCTTTTCATCTTTCTGCCTTTCTGCATTTTTTCATTGGTCCTTCTGATTTTTAGTGTTCTTTCTAAAAGCGCTTCATTCAGTTTGCAAACATTTAAAAGGTAAGCAGCTAGTTTCCTATTCTGCCGGCAGTTACATTCTAAAATATAGCTCATCTTTTCCATTTTAAATTGTGAAATATTTATTAGTAGAACAAAATATATGACACCTATGCGGAATACATGTAAATTATGAAGCATAACCTTGAAACAAACAACGGAGCCCCCCCCACTCCCAGAACCAGTCAACATAGGAAACGTAAATTACCCACTCTGGGGTCTGCTTATGGTTCCCTCTCCATCTCATCTCCTTCTCTCTGATTCAGAGCAGGGCTTTGAGGGTCGCCCTTCATTTACCACATATATACATCTCCCTAAATAATATGGTATTTTTATTGTTTTTGAACTTCATATAAATAGAATCACATTCTATTCTTCTATGACTTCGTTTTTTTTTTTTTCATTTAAACATAATATTAGGAGATCATATTTGTGTGTGTAGCTCTAGATTAATTGCTTTTAATGCTGGTATAATGTTCCATCATGTGAATAATCACAATATGTTTGTCTCTTCTTCTTGAGTGGAACAAGTAACTTTTTTCCCCATTATGAACTGTGCTACTGTGCTACTGTGAATATTTTAATACCCTCCTCTTCATATACCTGAGAGTTCCTCTGGTATATGCACCTGGAAGTGGAATCACGGGGCTATAGGGAATGTATATTTTCACTTTTATGGAATAATGTCACATGGTTTTTCCAAAGCAGCCAATATAGACACCTAGTAGTGTTCACTTTTTTTTTTTTTTTTTTAAAGAACTTCACAGGGCTTGACTTGAAAGTCTGGCACATGTAACATAGTATTTCATGGTCTCAGTTTGCATTTATTTTATTTCTGATGAAATCAGCCAACTTTTATGTCTTTACTGGCCAGTGTGTTTCCTCTTCTATAATAGGTTTGTGCTGTACTTTATTTTTGTTTATCTCTCTCTTACTTATTTTTAGAAGTTACTTACATTATATCTTCTGGATGCTATTTCTTTGTTAAGTCTCCGTTTAGGATTTGACTTACCATTTCACTTTCTTTATGGTTTTCTGTACTTAACAATCTTTTTCACTATGGGTAATTTTGTGCATGTGCAATTTTTGTTAAATCCTTCCTGGAGTGATATCATCAATATGGAGGAAGAGGAGTTTTCTACCATTTTCTCCCACAAAGAACACTGATTGTGAGGATCAGCCACAGATGGGAGTGCCTTTGCAGAAGTCTGGAACTCCAACAGAGAAGTTCCAGCAAACTGTTGGAACAAAAACTATCCAAGATTAGAGACGATAAAGAGGGTAAGAGGAACAGTTACAAGTTAACCGCTTCACCCCTCCCCCAAGGCAGCACAGCTCATTGCCAAGAGAATTTTCTCAGCCCATGATTTCTCCCGAGGAGAAAAGTGAGACTGTGTGTGAGTGCATGCTACTGGCATCCCCCGCTGTGTGGGATGCTGTCAAAGAGACCTATTTATTTCTGGCCCACTCAGAATCTGAGGTGTGCTAATGACTGGAGGGTAGAAAGGGCTGGGAGAACAGCAGCCAGGGCTCTCAGAAGCCATCAGTGGAAAACAAATAAGAGGCTGTCCGCACTTGGATTGGCTTGATGGGATTGAGAGAAAGCAGTCTCAAGAATTCTACCTCTCCCCCACTCCAAGAGGGAACAAGAAGTCTGGAACAGGTGTATCCATAGAGGAGGTCTGAGAAAGCCTCAGAATCTCTAAGATGATAAGATATTTCTCTGCTGAAGACAGTCAGTAAAGACTGGAGTATGTGACTGTTTCTTCAAATATGAACACAATTCAAGACGTTAAAGAATATGAAAAATCATGGAAACATTATACCACCAAATTCATTTTGTATCCTGCTACATTACTGAATGTAACACAACAATGGAACAACAGTGGAAAGGAACACAACAATTTTATAGTAACTGACCTTTAAGAAGTGGAGATCTGATTTGTCTGATGAAAAATCCAAAGTAGTTGTTTTAAGAAGTTCATTGAGCTGCAAGATAATTTAACAGAATCAGGAAAACAATGAAAAAATGGGAAATTTAACAGATATAAATGATTTTTATTTTATTTAATTAATTTAAAAATATTTTATTTTATTTATTTGACAGAGAGAGAGACAGCAAGAGAGGGAACACAAGTAGGGGAGTGGGAGAGGGAGAAGGAGGCTCCCCACTGGGCAGGGAGCCTGATGCAGGACTTGATCCCAGGACCCTGAGATCATGACCTGAGCTGAAGGCAGATGCTTACCAACTAAGCCACCCAGGCATCCCATACAAATAGTTTTTAAAAGAACCAAACAGAAATACTAATGCTGAAGGATAGTATGGCTGAAATGGAAAAAAAAATATACAGTAGAGAGCATGACCATCAGACCTGATAATGCAGAAGAAAGAGTCTATAAAACTGAAGATGGTTCATTTGAAATTACCCAGTCAGAGGAGAACAGTGGAGAAAAGTTATTTGAATTATAGAATACTATTAAAAAAATCTATGTATTTTGGGATTCCAGGAGGAAAAGAGAAGGAGAAAGAGGCAGAAAGCTTTTTAAAAAATGATGTCTTACAGCAATTCAGTAATGTAGCAGGATACAAAATCAATGCACAGAAATCAGTTGCTTTCTTATACACTAGCAATGAAACTATAGAAAGCAGAATTAGAGAATCAATTCCACTTACTATAGCACCAAGATACCTTGGAATAAACCTAACCAAACAGTAAAACAATAAACGATCTGTACTCAAGGATCTACAGAACACTCATGAAAGAAACTGAAGAAGACACAAAAAGATGGAAAAATACTCCATGCTCATGGATTGGAAGAATAAACATTGTTGAAGTGTCTATACTGCCTAGAGCAATCTATACTTTCAATGCCATCTCAATCAAAATTCCACCGGCATTTTTCAAAGTGCTGGAACAAACAATCCTAAAATTTGTATGGAACCAGAAAAGACCTTGAATCACTAAGGAAATGTTGAAAAAGAAAAACAAAGCTAGGGGTATCATGTTGCCTGATTTCAAGCTTTGTTACAAAGCTGTGATCACCAAGACAGCATGGTACTGGCACAAAAACAGACACATAGGCTAATGGAACAGAGTAGAGAGCTGAGATATAGACCCTCAACTCTATGGTCAAATAATCTTCGACAAAGCAGGAAAAAATACACAGTGGAAAAAAGATAGTCTCTTCAATAAATGGTGCTGGGAAAATTAGACAGCTATGTATAGAAGAATGAAACTCGACCATTCTCTTACACCATACACAAAGATAAAATCAAAATGGATAAAAGACCACAATGTGAGACAGGAACCATCAAAATCCTGGAGGAGAACATAGGCAGTAACCTCTTTGAGATCTGCCACAGCAACATCTTTCAAGATGTGTCTCCAAAGGCAAAGGAAACAAAAGCAAAAATGAACTTTTGGGACTTCTTCAAAATAAAAAGCTTCTGCACAGCAAAGAAAACAGTCAACAAAACAAGGAGGCAACCCAGGGAATGGGAGAAGATATTCGCAAATGACACGACAGACAAAGGGCTGATATCCAGGATCTATAAAGAACACCTCAAATGCAATACACACAAAACAGATAATCATGTCAAAAAATAGGCAGAAGACATGAACAGACACTTCTCTAATGAAGACATACAAATGGCTAGCAGACACATGAAAAAGGTTCATCATCATTAGCCATCAGGGAGATTCAAATCAAAACCACATTGAGATACCTTACACCAGTTAGAATGGCAAAGATTTACAAGGCAGAAAACAACAGATGCTGGAGAGGATGTGGAGAAAGGAGCACCCTCTTACATTGTTGGTGGGAATGCAAGTTTGTGCAGCCATTTTGGAAAACAGTGTGGAGATTCCTTAAAAAATTAAAAATAGAGCTACCTTATGACCCTGTAATTGCACAACTGGGTATTTACCCCAAAGATGCAGATATAGTTAAAAGAAGGGCCATATGTACCCCAATGTTCATAGCAGCAGTGGCCACAGAGCGCAAAACTGTAGACAGAGCCAAGATGCCCTTTAATAGATGAATGGATGTAGAAGATGTGGTCCATATATATAATGGAATATTACTCAGCCATCAGAAAGGATGAATACCCAACTTTTGTATCAACATGGACGGGACTGGAGGAGATTATGCTGAGTGAAATAAGTCAAGCAGAGAAAGTCAGTTATCATATGGTTTCACTTACCTGTGGGGCATAAGGAATAACACAGAGGACATTAGGAGAAGGAAAGGAAAAGTGAATTGGGGTAAATCAGAGGGGGAGATGAACCATGAGAGACTGTGGACTCTGAGAAACAAACTGAGGGTTTTAGAGGGTTTTAGAGGGGTGGGGACATGGATGAGCCTGGTGGTGGGTATTAAGGAGGGCATGTATTGCATGGAGCACTGGGTGTGGTACATAAACAATGAATCTTGGAACACTGAAAAAATAAAATGAATGAATGAATGAATAAATAAAAATAAAAGTGAATAAGAAACAATATTGTATGTAATATATCAATGCCATCTTTATATTATTAATTCATTGTAAGAAAAATATATTACATTTGTTCTTGTAAACATAGTAATTTAATATGATAGCAAATTGGAATTCTACAGAAAATAAAAAGATACATAATTTCAAAAAAAAAAACCCCAAAGAAATGAAGGGTGACAACTTGCCAAATATGGGGAAATAGTTCAACATCCCAAGTTTATGAAGCCTGTAAGTCCCCAAACAGTTCAATCCAAAGAAGAATTCACTGAGGCATATTTTAATAAAACTCTCTAAAATTAAAGACAAAGAATTTAAAAAGAAGTGAGAAAAAAATTCCTCATATAAAAGGAAACCTCTGTAAGGCTGTGTCAGTGGATTTCTCAACATAAATCTTGTAGGCCAGGAGAGAATGGGATGATATATTCAAAGTGAGAACTGCCAACAGAAAACTTAACCTGGCAAAGTTTTGCCTCCGAAATGGAGAGGTAAAGACTTTCTCAGACAAACAAAAGCTGTGGAAATTCATTCTTACTAGACCTGCGTCCATGAAATGCTGAAAGAATTTTTTTCAAGTTGAAATGAAAGGACAATAATTAGTAACATAAAAACATAGGGAAGTATAAAACCCATTGGCAAAAGTAGTTATATAGTCAGATTTATAACCCCCCAAGCTCTAATATTAATCACTTAACTCTGGTATAAAGGTTAAAAGACAAAAGTATTAAAAATAACTGTAGGTATAGTTTCTTAATGTATGCACAATATAAAAGGGTATATATAAAAAAACAAAGACATAAAATGTTAGGGGGAGTAAGAGGGTAGAATTTTTGTATGCGATTAAGTTATCATCTTAAAACAGACTGTTACATCTCTAAGATGTTTTTACTAAGCCTTATGATAACCACAAAACAAAAACCTACAGTAGATACAAAAAGAGGTAAAGAGAAGGGGATCAGGAGTGCCTGGGTGCCTCAGTCAGATAATCATACTACTCTTGGTTTTGGCTCTGATCATAATCTCATGGTGGTGAGATTGAGCCCTGTGTTGGTCTCCTCATTTAGTGGAGAGTCTCCCTTTCCCTCTGCCCTTTCCCTCCGCCCCTTCCCCTGCTTGAATGCACTCACTCTGTCTCTAAAATAAATAAATAAATAAATCTTTAAAAAGAGAGAGAGAGAGAGAGAAGGGAATCAAAGCATACCACTATGGAAAATCATCAGTTCAAAAAGGAAGACAATAAGACAGGAAAAAAGGCACAAAGGAACTACAAAACAGCCAGAAAACAATAAGATGGCATTAGTAAGTTCTTACCTATGAATCATTACTTTAAATGTAAATGTATTAAATTCCCCAATTAAAAGCCATAGAGTGGATAACTGGATAAAAAAACAAAACTCCACTTAATGCTCTGTATAAGAAACTCATTTGAGATTAAAGATACACATAGGCTGAAAGTGAAGGGATAGAAAGTGATACTTCATGCAACTGGAAACCAAAAGAGAGAAGAAGTAGCTCTACTTGCAACAAGGTAGACTTTAAGTCAAAAACTGTCACAAGAGACAAAGAAGGTCATTATATAAAGAAAGATATCAACTCATTAAAATATACCAATTGTAAATATATATGTACTCATCATTAGCACATGTATATATAAAGCAAATACTAAGTCTATAGCTGTAAAAGAAGAAATAGATAATGATACAGATATAATGGGGGATTTCAGTACTTTAATTTCATTCAGAAATGAATGAATGGATAGATCATTCAGACAGAAAATCAATAAGGAAGCACTGGACTTGAACTATACCTTAGACCAAATGGACTGAAGGATATATACAGAATATTTCATCCAACAGCAACAGAATTCACATTCTACTAAGCAGAATATATAGACCATATATAAGGTAACAAAACAAGTCTTAGCAAATTTCAGAAGATTGAAATTATACCATATATTTTTTTCTGATCACCATGGTGTGAAACTAGAAATTAATTGCAGTAGGAAAACTGAAAAGTTCATAAATATGCAGAAATTAAACAACACATTCATGAACAATCAGTCAGTCAAAAGAAAACTAACACAGGATTTCAAATAAATCTTGAAATATATGAAAATGGAAACACAACATGCAAAAACTATGGGAAATAAATAAAAGCAGTTCCAAGAGGGAAGTTTTTAATGATAATCGCTTATATATAAAAAAGGAAATATTTCAATTAAATAACCTAACTTTACATCATAAGGAACTAAAAAAAGAACAAACTAAACCCCAAGTTTGCAGAAGGAATGAAATAAGAAAGGTCAGAACAGAAATAAATGGAGACAAGAAAACATTAGAAAAGATCAATAAAGCTAAGAGCTTTTTTAAAAAAAGATAATAAAACTGACAAATCTTTAGTTAGACAAACTGAGAAAAAAGTGAGAACAAATGAAATAGAAATAAATAAGGAGACATTACAATTGATACTACAGAAATACAAAGGATCTTAAGAGACTGCTATGAACAATAATCTGTCAGCAAGTTGAAAAACACAGAAGAAATGGAAAAATTTTTGAAACATACAACCTATCAAGACTGCATCATGAAGAAAAACAAAATCTGAACAGGGTATTAACAAGTAAGTAGATTGAATCACTTATCAAAAACTTTTCAACAAAGAAAAGCCCAGGGCCAGATGGATTCCCTGGTAAATCCTATCAAACATTTAAGAAGAACTAATGCTGACCCTTCCCAAACTCTTTCTGAAAAACTGAAGAGGAGGAAACACTCCCAAACTGATTTTATAAGGAGGCCAGCTTTACCTTGATACTAAAGCAACATAAGAACACTGTAAGAAAAAACTACATGTCAGTGTTCCTGATCCCTATAGATGCAAATTGTCAATAAAATCTAGCAAAACAAAATTCAACAGCACATTAAAAGTATGATTTGGCCCCTCCATCTGCAAGCAGTAAGACCTTAGGCAAATTCTTTATCTTTGCGCCCCCTCAGTTTTCTGATTGAATAGATGAATTGTAAAATTGGAGTAATTAAAAAAAAGGTATCATACACCATGATCAAGTGGGATTTATCCCTGTAATACAAGGATGGTTCAACATAAGTAGATGAATAAATGTGATACAACAAATGCAGGATAAAAGTCATATATCATCACAATAGATGCTAAAATTGTCAAAATACATTTGACAAAATTCAGTAGACTTCCATGATAAAAACTCAACAAATTGGGTATAGAAGGAATGAATCTCAACATAATAAATGCCATATATATTAAGTTATTCAATGATAAAAGGTTGAAAACTTTTCTGCTGTGATCAGGAACAAAGCAAGAGTACCCACTCTCACCACTTCTTTTCAGCATGGGACTAGAAGTGTTAGCCAGAGTCATTACACAAGAAAAAGGAGTAAAAGGCATCCAAATCAGAAAGGAAAATGTAAAATTTTATCTGTTTGCAGATGACATGATCTTATATATAGAAGGTTCAAATGACTCCATCAGAATACTGTTAGAACTAAAAAAATGAATCCATTAAAGTTTCATTATACAAAATCAACATATAAAAGTCAGTTGTGGGGGGGAGGAGTCAAGATGGCAGAGAAGTAGCAGGCTGAGACTACTTCAGGTAGCAGGAGATCAGCTAGATAGCTTATCTAAAGATTGCAAACACCTACAAATCCAACGGGAGATCGAAGAGAAGAAGAACAGCAACTCTAGAAACAGAAAATCAACCACTTTCTGAAAGGTAGGACTGGCGGAGAAGTGAATCCAAAGCAACGGGAAGATAGACCGCGGGGGGAGGGGCCGGCTCCCGGCAAGCGGCGGAGCAACGGAGCACAAAATCGGGACTTTTAAAAGTCTGTTCCGCTGAGGGACATCGCTCCAGAGGCTTAACCGGGGTGAAGCCCACGGAGAGTCAGCGCGGCCTCAGGTCCCGCAGGGTCACAGAAGGATTGGGGATGTCTGAGTGTCGCAGAGCTTACAGGTATTAGAACAGGGAAGCCGGCTACAGAGACAGAGCCGAGGAGTAAGCTCTAAGCTCGGGGTTACCTTGAACCGGTCGCAGGCTCGGTCAGCTCAGAGCGCGGCCGGAGGCAGGGTGACGGGAGTAAATCGGCGCTGTTCTCTGAGGGCGCACTGAGGAGTGGGGCCCCGGGCTCTTGGCTCCTCCGGGCCGGAGACCGGGAGGCCGCCATCTTCATTCCCGCCCTCCGGAACTCTACTGAAAGCACTCAGGGAACAAAAGCTCCCGAAAGCAAACCTGAGCGGATTACTCAGCCCGGCCCCTGGTAAGGGCGGTGCAACTCCGCCCGGGGCAAAGACACTTGAGAATCACTACAACAGGCCCCTCCTCCAGAAGATCAACAAGAAACCCAGCCAGGACCAAGTTCAAATACCAAGGAGTGCAGTTTCAATACCAAGGAGAGCAGCGGAATTCCAAAGGAGGAGAAAGCAAAGCACGGACCTCATGGCTTTCTCCCCATGATTCTTTAGCCTTGCAGTTAATTTAATTTTTTTCTTTTTCAATTTATTTTTCTTCTGCTGCTAAATTTTTTTAACTTTTACCCTTTCCTTTTTTAACGTTTTTTAACTAGTTTATCTAATATATATATTTTTTTTTTCCTTTTTATATTTTTTCTTTATTGGTTTTCTTTTTTTAATTGTTTCTTTCTTTTTTTTTCTCTTTCTTTTTTTTTTTTTCTTCTTTCTGAACCTCTTTTTATCCCCTTTCTCCCCCTCACGATTTGGGATCTCTTCTGATTTGGCTAAAGCATATTTTCCTGGGGTTGTTGCCACCCTTTTAGTATTTCACTTGCTCCTTCATATACTCTTATCTGGACAAAATGACAAGGTGGAAAAATTCACCACAAAAAAAAAAGAACAAGAGGCAGTACCAAAGGCTAGGGACCTAATCAATACAGACATTGGTAATATGTCAGATCTAGAATTCAGAATGACGATTCTCAAGGTTCTAGCCGGGCTCGAAAAAGGCATGGAAGATATTAGAGAAACCCTCTCCGGAGAGATAAAAGCCCTTTCTGGAGAAATAAAAGAACTAAAATCTAACCAAGTTGAAATAAAAAAAGCTATTAATGAGGTGCAATAAAAAATGGAGGCTCTCACTGCTAGGATAAATGAGGCAGAAGAAAGAATTTGTGATATAGAAGACCAAATGACAAGAATAAAGAAGCTGAGCAAAAGAGGGACAAACAGCTACTGGACCGTGAGGGGAGAATTCGAGAGATAAGTGACACCATAAGACGAAACAACATTAGAATAATTGGGATTCCAGAAGAAGAGGAAACAGAGAGGGGAGCAGAAGGTATATTGGAGAGAATTATTGGAGAGAATTTCCCCAATATGGCAAAGAGAACAAGCATCAAAATCCAGGAGGTTCAGAGAACCCCCCTCAAGATCAATAAGAATAGGTCCACACCCCGTCACCTAATAGTAAAATTTACAAGTCTTAGTGACAAAGAGAAGATCCTGAAAGCAGCCCGGGACAAGAAGTCTGTAACGTACAACGGTAAAAATATTAGATTGGCAGCAGACTTATCCACAGAGACCTGGCAGGCCAGAAAGAGCTGGCATGATATATTCAGAGTACTAAACGAGAAAAACATGCAGCCAAGAATACTATATCCAGCTAGGCTATCATTGAAAATAGAAGGAGAGATTAAAAGCTTCCAGGACAAACAAAAACTGAAAGAATTTGCAAATACCAAACCAGCTCTACAGGAAATATTGAAAGGGGTCCTCTAAGCAAAGAGAGACCCTAAAAGTAGTAGATCAGAAAGAAACAGAGACAATATACAATAACAGTCACCTTACAGGCAATACAATGGCACTAAATTCATATCTCTCAATACTTACCCTGAATGTTAATGGGCTAAATGCCCCAATCAAAAGACACAGGGTATCATAATGGATAAAAAAACAAAACCCATCTATATGTTGCCTACAAGAAACTCATCTTAAACCTGAAGACACCTCCAGATTTAAAGTGAGGGGGTGGAAAAGAATTTACCATGCTAATGGACATCAGAAGAAAGCAGGAGTGGCAATCCTTATATCAGATCAATTAGATTTTAAGCCAAAGACTATAATAAGAGATGAGGAAGGACACTATATCATACTCAAAGGAACTGTCCAACAAGAAGATCTAACAATTTTAAATATCTATGCCCCTAACGTGGGAGCAGCCAACTATATAAACCAATTAATAACAAAATCAAAGAAACACATTGAAAATAATACAATAATCGTAGGGGACTTTAACACTCCCCTCACTGAAATGGACAGATCATCCAAGCAAAAGATCAACAAGGAAATCAAGGCCTTAAATGACACACTGGACCAGATGGACATCACAGATATATTCAGAACATTTCATCCCAAAGTAACAGAATACACATTCTTCTCTAGTGCACATGGAACATTCTCCAGAATAGATCATATTCTCGGTCCTAAATCAGGTCTCAACCGGTATCAAAAGATTGGAATCATTCCCTGCATATTTTCAGACCACAATGCTCTGAAGCTAGAACTCAATCACAAGAGGAAATTTGGAAAGAACCCAAATACATGGAGACTAAACAGCATCCTTCTAAAGAATGAATGGGTCAACCAGGAAATTAAAGAAGAGTTGAAAAAATTCATGGAAACAAATGATAATGAAAACACAACGGTTCAAAATCTGTGGGACACGACAAAGGCAGTCCTGAGAGGAAAATTTATAGCGGTACAAGACTTTCTCAAGAAACAAGAAAGGTCTCAGGTACACAACCTAACCCTACACCTAAAAGAGCTAGAGAAAGAACAAGAAAGAAAGCCTAAACCCAGCAGGAGAAGAGAAATCATCAAGATCAGAGCAGAAATCAATGAAATAGAAACCAAAAAAACAATAGAACAAATCAACGAATCTAGGAGCTGGTTCTTTGAAAGAATTAATAAGATCGATAAACCCCTGGCCAGACTTATCAAAAAGAAAAGAGAAAGGACCCAAATAAATAAAATCATGAATGAAAGAGGAGAGATCACAACTAACACCAAAGAAATACAGACAATTATAAGAACATACTATGAGCAACTCTATGCCAACAAATTTGACAATCTGGAAGAAATGGATGCATTCCTAGAGACATATAAACTACCACAACTGAACCAGGAAGAAATAGAAAGCCTGAACAGACCCATAACCAGTAAGGAGATCGAAACAGTCATCAAAAATCTCCAAACAAACAAAAGCCCAGGGCCAGACGGCTTCCCGGGGGAATTCTACCAAACATTTAAAGAAGAACTAATTCCTATTCTCCTGAAACTGTTCCAAAAAATAGAAATGGAAGGAAAACTTCCAAACTCATTTTATGAGGCCAGCATCACCTTGATCCCAAAACCAGACAAGGATCCCATCAAAAAAGAGAACTACAGGCCAATATCCTTGATGAACACAGATGCAAAAATTCTCGCCAAAATACTAGCCAATAGGATTCAACAGTACATTAAAAGGATTATTCACCACGACCAAGTGGGATTTATTCCAGGGCTGCAAGGTTGGTTCAACATCTGCAAATCAATCAATGTGATACAACACATTAATAAAAGAAAGAACAAGAACCATATGATACTCTCCATAGATGCTGAAAAAGCATTTGACAAAGTACAGCATCCCTTCCTGATCAAAATTCTTCAAAGTGTAGGGATAGAGGGCACATACCTCAATATTATCAAAGCCATCTATGAAAAACCCACCGCAAATATCATTCTCAATGGAGAAAAACTGAAAGCTTTTCCGCTAAGGTCGGGAACACGGCAGGGATGCCCGTTATCACCACTGCTATTCAACATAGTACTAGAAGTCCTAGCCTCAGCAATCAGACAACAAAAGGAAATTAAAGGCATCCAAATTGGCAAAGAAGAAGTCAAACTATCACTCTTTGCAGATGATATGATACTATATGTGGAAAACCCAAAAGACTCCACTCCAAAACTGCTAGAACTTTTACAGGAATTCAGTAAAGTGTCAGGATATAAAATCAATGCCCAGAAATCAGTTGCATTTCTCTACACCAACAACAAGACAGAAGAAAGAGACATTAAGGAGTCCATCCCATTTACAATTGCACCCAAAACTATAAGATACCTAGGAATAAATCTAACCAAAGAGACTAAGAATCTATACACAGAAAACTATAAAGTACTCATGAAAGAAATTGAGGAAGACACAAAGAAATGGAAAAATGTTCCATGCTCCTGGATTGGAAGAATAAATATTGTGAAAATGTCTATGCTACCTAAAGCAATCTACACATTTAATGCAATTCCTATCAAAGTACCATCCATTTTTTTCAAAGAAATGGAACAAATAATCCTAAAATTTATATGGAACCAGAAAAGACCTCGAATAGCCAAAGCAATATTGAAAAAGAAAGCCAAAGTTGGTGGCATCACAATTCCGGACTTCAAGCTCTATTACAAAGCTGTCATCATCAAGACAGCATGGTACTGGCACAAAAACAGACACATAGATCAATGGAACAGAATAGAGAGCCCAGAAATAGACCCTCAACTCTATGGTCAACTAATCTTCGACAAAGCAGGAAAGAATATCCAATGGAAAAAAGACAGCCTCTTCAACAAATGGTGTTGGGAAAATTGGACAGCCACATGCAGAAAAATGAAACTGGATCATTTCCTTACACCACACACGAAAATAGACTCAAAATGGATGAAGGATCTCAATGTGAGAAAGGAATCCATCCAAATCCTTGAGGAGAACACAGGCGGCAACCTCTTCGACCTCAGCCGTAGCAACATCTTCCTAGGAACATCGCCAAAGGCAAGGGAAGCAAGGGCAAAAATGAACTATTGGGATTTCATCAAGATCAAAAGCTTTTGCACAGCAAAGGAAACAGTTAACAAAACCAAAAGACAACTGACAGAATGGGAGAAGATATTTGCAAATGACCTATCGGATAAAGGGCTAGTGTCCAAAATCTATAAAGAACTTAGCAAACTCAACACCCAAAGAACAAATAATCCAATCAAGAAATGGGCAGAGGACATGAACAGACATTTCTGCAAAGAAGACATCCAGATGGCCAACAGACACATGAAAAAGTGCTCCATATCACTCGGCATCAGGGAAATACAAATCAAAACCACAATGAGATACCACCTCACACCAGTCAGAATGGCTAAAATTAACAAGTCAGGAAATGACAGATGCTGGCGAGGATGCGGAGAAAGGGGAACCCTCCTACACTGTTGGTGGGAATGCAAGCTGGTGCAACCACTCTGGAAAACAGCATGGAGGTTCCTCAAAATGTTGAAATAGAACTACCCTATGACCCAGCAATCACACTCCTGGGTATTTACCCTAAAGATACAAACGTAGTGATCCGAAGGGGCACGTGCACCCGAATGTTTATAGCAGCAATGTCTACAATAGCCAAACTATGGAAAGAACCTAGATGTCCATCAACAGACGAATGGATAAAGAAGAAGTGGTATATATACACAATGGAATACTATGCAGCCATCAAAAGAAATGAAATCTTGCCATTTGCGACGACGTGGATGGAACTAGAGGGTATCATGCTTAGCGAAATAAGTCAGTCGGAGAAAGACAACTATCATATGATCTCCCTGATATGAGGGAGAGGAGATGCAACATGGTGGGTTAAGGGGGTAGGAGAAGAGTAAATGAAACGAGATGGGATTAGGAGGGAGACAAACCATAAGTGACTCTTAATCTCACAAAACAAACTGAGGGTTAATGGGGGAGGGGGGTTGGGGGGGTGGGATTATGGACATTGGGGAGGGTATGTGCTATGATGAGTGCTGTGAAGTGTGTAAACCTGGCGATTCACAGACCTGTACCCCTGGGGATAAAAATATATGTTTATAAAAAATAAAATAAAAAAAAAAAGTCAGTTGTGTTTGTATACTCTAAGGATGACCTATTTGAAAAAGAAATAAAGAAGACAATCTCATTTATAGTAACATCAAAAATAATAAAATATTTAGGAATATATTTAAGGATATGAAAGATCTGTACACTGAAAACTAGAAGACACTGATGAGAAAAATTGAAGAAGTAGAAAGGTAGCCCATGTTCATTAGAGGAATAAATATCATTAAAATGGCCATATTACCCAAAGCCATCTAGAAATTAATTGAAATCCCTATGAAAATTCCAGTCGCTTTTCTCACAGACAGAAAATACAATCCTAAAATTTGTATGAAACCACAAAAGACCCTGAATAACCAAAGCAATCCTGAGAAAGGACAAAACTGGAAGCCTCATACTTCCTGATTTCAAACTACATTATAAAACTATAATAATGAGAACAGTTTGGGATTGTCATAAAAATAGACACATAAACCAGTAGAACAGAGTTGAGAGCCCAGAAATAAACTCGTGAATATATGCTCAACTAATATTTGACAGAAGAACCAAAAATATTCAATGAGGAAAGGACAGTCTCTTTAATAAATGGTTTAGGAGAACTGTATATTTATGTTCAAAAGAAATAAATTGGTCTTTTATCTTATACCACTCAGAAAATTAACTCAAAATTTGGTTAACACCAGAAAACAATCTGATTAAAAAATGGGCAGAGGGCATGAACAAATACTTCTTCACATAAGACATATAAATGGCCAACAGGCGCATGAAAAGGTGCTCAATATCTAATCATCAGGGAAATGCAAATCAAAACTATAACGAGATATCACCTTATACCTGTCAGAATGGCTAGAATTAAAAAGAAAAGAAAGAATATGTGTTGGTAAGGATGTGGAGAAAAAGGAACTCTCATGCATTGTTGGTGGGAATACAGATTGGTGCAGCCAATTTTCCATTGGTGGAAAACAAAATGGGAGGTTCTCAAAAAATGAAAAATAGAATTACCATATAATCCAGTAATTTCACTATTGGATATTTACTTAGAGAAAACAAAAACACTAACTCTGAAAGATATATGTACCTTATGTTTATTGCATCATTATTTATAATAACCAAGATATGGAAGCAACCCAAGCATTCAAGTGCCCATCAGTAGATGAATGGACTAAGAAGATGTGGGGTGTGTGTGTGTGTGTGTGTGTGTGTATGAAGAAATATTACTCAGCCATAAAAACGAATGAGATCTTGCCATTTGCAGCAACATGGATGGACCTAGAGCAATAATGCTAAGTGAAATAAGTCAGGCTGAGAAAGACAAATACTGTGATTTTACTCATATGTGGAATTTAAGAAACAAAACAAATGAACAAGAATAAAAAAGAGACCAAAACAACAACAACAACAAACAAACCAGACTCTTAAATACAGAGAAAAACTGGTGATTGACAGAGAGGAGATGTGTAGGTGTATGGGTGAAATAAAAGGGATTAAGAGTACACTTATTTAATGAGCACTGAGTAAGGTACAGAATTGTTGAATCATTATATTGTACACCTTAAATTAATATAACACTGTATATTAACTATATTTCAATAAAAAGGAAAAAATTAACTCAAAATGGACTAAAAAAGACTTAAATGTAAGACCTGAAACTTTAAAACTGCTAGCAGAATAGTTACAAAGAAAGATCATTGATCTTGGCAATGAGGTTTTGGCTATGACACCAAAAACATAAGCAACAAAATAAAAAATAAATAAACAAGGGAGTTGAGGGAAATTGGAAGGGGAGGTGAACCATGAGAGACTATGGACTCTGAAAAACAACCTGAGGGTTTTGAAGGGGTGGGGGGGTGGGAGGTTGGGGGAACCAGGTGGTGGGTATTAGAGAGGGCACGGATTGCATGGAGCACTGGGTGTGGTGCAAAAAACAATGAATACTGTTACGCTGAAAAGAAATAAAAAATTTAAAAAATTAAAAAAAATAATAAATTGAAAAAAAAATAAACAAGTGGCAACATCTCACTGAAAAGCTTATGAACAGTTAAAAAATTAAAAATTGAAAAGACAGCCTATGGAGTGGGGGAAAGCATTAGCAAGCTATATAAGGAGTTGATACTCAAAATCTAGAGGAAACCCCTATAGCTCAATATCAAAACAGATGTTATAATTAAAAATGGGTGACTGACCTGAACAGACATTTTTCAAAGAATATACACAAATGGCCAACAGTTTACATGAAAATGTTTTTGACATCACTTATCATCAGACAAATGCAAAACAAAACTATGATATCACCTCATACATATTAGAATGGCTGTTATCAAAAAGACAAGAGATAAGTACTGGTAAGGATGTGGAGAAAAGGGAACACTTGTGCACTATTGGTAGGGATATAAATTGGTGCAGCCACCATGTGGATGAAAGTTCCTCAAAAAGTTGAAAATGGAACTACCATGTGATCCAGCAATCCCTCTTCTGGGTATACATCCAAAGGAAATGAAATCACTGTCTTGAAGAGCCATCTATATTCCCAGTTTCACTGCAGCATTATTCACAATAGCCAAGATGTGGAAACAATCTGAGTGTGCATGAATGGATGATATCATAGAGATAGTATACACATGCGTGTGCACACCCACCCACACACATGACAGGGAAATCCTGTCACTTGTGACAACATGGCTGAATCTTGAGGGTATTGTGCTAAGTGAAATAAGTCATACAGAGAGAATCAAACACTTCATGATCTCACTTATGTGTGGAATTTACAAAAGCTGAACTCATAGAAAGAGAGTATGTTGATGGTTGCCAAGGCCTGGATATGGGGGAAATGGAGAGATGCTGGTCAAAGGTACTAACTTTCAGTTATAAGATGAATAAGTTTTGGGGAATTAATGTATAGCATCATTACCATACTCGACAGTATACTATATTGCATATTTGAAAGTTGCTAGGAGAGTAGATCTTAAATGTTCTTACTACACACATACAAAAAAGTAATTATGTGGGATGATGAATGTGTTAACTAACCCTGTTGTGGCAGTCATTTTGCAGTGCATATGTGTATCAAATCATCATGTTGCATACCTTAAATTTACACAATGTTATGTAAATTATAACTCAAGTTAGTCAACAAAACAAAACCTTTCCTACCTTTGAGGTCATATAAATATTTTTTTCTTCAAAATCTGAAATGTTACTTTTCACATTCAAGCATTTATTTCACTTGGAATTGAATTTTGTGTATGCTTTGAGGTCGGAATTCTCTTTCCTTTCTCTTTTTAATGTGGATAACTGTCTATATCAGCACCATAGCTCATTCTTTACCCAGGAAGCTGCAATGCCCACTTTGTCCGTGTGTGTGTGTGTGTTTTTCTGGGCAGTCCGTACTCTTCCTTTGGTTCATTTTGTTTGTTTCTCTATTATAACATACATTTGAGAAGGAATAATCCTCTACTTTCTTCATTTCTTTAGGAATATCTTGACTGTTCATGGCCCTTTGTTCTTCCACGGAGATTTTAGAATCAGCTGGTGAAATTTCATGAATATCTTCTTTGGGATTTTTATTGGTATTTTATTATATCTGTATATCATTTTAAGGAGAATGAACATCTTTACATTGCTGAGGTCATGGTCCTGACCATGAAATATGGTATCTTTCCATTTGTTTAAGCCCTTTACAAAGTATTTTGAGCTGGATTCTGTGATTTTTCTCTCTAGAGGACTTTGATATCTTTTGATGCACTTATCCTTGGTATTTTACTTTTTAAATGTCTATGTAAATGATATAATTAAAAAATACATTTCACCTTTTCATTTTTGGACCACTTTTGATTTTGTGAAAGTGTTCTCAATCCCACATTTGCCAAATTGCCAAAATCAAAGATTAAAAAATCTCTTCTTCACATAGAACAGTTTTCACCTGTTTTAAACACAAAGTTCTTTGTGTTTGAAGAAAAATAAATGCCGAGGTGACCATCACCATTGTGAAACTAGAGAACATGTCATTGTACAGAAATTACACCCCTAAGGAAGTTGTATTTTAAAATCTTCTTCTTTTTTAAATGCATGTTAGCATTTTTCATTTTGTTCATCTAAAACCCTCTATGTTGAGTGAAATAAGTCAAGCAGAGAAAGTCAATTATCATATGGTTTCACTTACCTGTGGATCATAAGGAATAATATGGAGGACATTAGGGGAAGCAAAGGAAAAGTGAAGGGTGGGAAATCAGAGGGGGAGACAAACCATGAGAAACTGTGGATTCTGAGAAACAAACTGAAGGTTTTGGGGGGGTGGGGAGATGGGTGAGCCTGGTGTGGGTATTAAGGAGGGCACATATTGCATAATGTGTGTGGTACATAAACAATGAATCTTGGAACACTGAAAAAAATAAAATTAAAAAATTTTAAAAAATAAAACCCCCTTTGCATTTTCGTTTTATATTTAGACTTCAGGTTATAAAGCCTTCTCTTTGTGGGAACCCCTTTGTTTAACCTCATGGTTTCACTCCCAGGTCAGCTATACAATGACTGACTTAAGCACTCTTGAATTTTTGTTCATCTCTTTGGATTGGGTACATGGGGATATATTTCCCTCAGGCCATGTATAAACGAAAGTAGCCGTCTGTTACTTTCAACACAGGAGCAGTTGGGTTAGATTCAGAATTCTTGAGTAATCATTTTTTCTGGCACTAGCAATTGAAGAAAGTCCTGAAGCCAATGTAAGTTTCATTCTGTAGTGAGAATGTAATTATGTGTTTTGGGTTCTTCTCTGAAATTTTATATTACTGGTCATTTTAATATCATCCAAGTGAGGGATTTTTCTCCCTATATTTTTATCTCTCTGTTTCTTTTTTGGAATTCTCATATGTGCTTTTAAGTTTATTTTCACCAGTTGATTTTGAACTGCTTTTTAAAAAAGCAGTTAGATTGCTTAAAAACTGAATTTATTGTCCAGAACCAAAGTTTATAAAAGAGATAAAGGGGCTGTCTTGGGAGGATGCCTGGACCTCTCTACTCAGTATCTTTCAGGATCCAGCAGAAAGAGATGACATAGTCAAATTAGGTAGAGTTTAATGAGAGACTATTTACAAAGGCTAGGGAGAGCTAAGGGAAGCCAGCAGGGGATGCTAAGAGCTGTTAGAGCTGCCCTTGGGCCCAAAGGGCAGAGGGAAGGGGTGGCACTAGAGCCTGGAAAGAACAAATTCATAGGAAAGGACCACCTGAGAAGAGATGTGATCTTTGGTAGAAGGATGCAGTCAGTGATACGATGTCCAACAAAGAGGGACTAAATAACCCAACCTTTCTCCCCTCCTCACTATAGTGTCAGTGCCTCACATATCTGGACTCCTGGGAGAACAGAGGAGCCCAGCTCATGTAACCCATCAAGGTCAGCCTCCAGGTAGCAGTACAGGGTGCACAGTGGATCTGGAGGAAAGCAGAAAAATCTAGCAAAATTGGGGGGGAAAATTAAATGCTACTCTATGGCAAATATTTTTAACAACTTTGATTTTTTTTTTCAGTATCCAGCCTGTTTTTTACTGTTTCCTATGCAGAATTTAAATTGGCATGTATATCTTTTCTTTTCTTTTCTTTTTTTTTTTTTTTTTTTTTTTGGTGTGTGTGCAGCTTCTTCTTGTCTTGGTTAATTTCATTTTGGTCACCAGCTATTTTCATCTCTTCCTTTTTTTGTCAACGCAACCTGCTTCTGTTTCACAGAGGCAATGTATTTTTATTGTTAGGAAATTTATAGAAAATTTCTGGGACACTTGGGTGGCTCAGTCGGTTAGGCATCTGCCTTTTGCTTGGGTCATGATCTCAAGGTCCTGGGATCGAGCCCTGTGTCATGCTCCCTGCTCAAAACAGGGTCTGTGTCTCCCTTTCCATCGCCCTGCTTGTTCTCCCTCTCTCTCTCTCTCTCTCTCTTAGATAAATAAATAAAATCTTTAAAAAAAATTTCCAAGAATTTCTCTGGTTTTATTAAAATGTTTATTTAAGAATTAGCCTTTTCCCCCTAGTATCTTGGAACATGGCCTCATTCTCTTCTGATGGGAAGGCCTTATTTAAGTTGTGTGTGTGTGTGCATATACATAAATGTGTATCTTCTTATACATTTTTGAAGAGAAGGTGACCTTTCCTTACTGGGAAGCAGTATTACATGGTTAAAAGCACAGGTTCTGTTTCTTATTCCTTGTATGACCTTCAGCACATTTCTGAACCTTATGCTTCAGCTTCCCCACTGACACCGTTGGACTAGTAGGATTTCCTGTCTTGGGGGAATGATTCCTTTCCCATGCAGGCTCAGCTCACTTGGTTGTGCCAATGGAGAAAATGATAGAACCTGCCTTATGGTGAGCATCAAGGCATGCAGTAACCCGTGACTACGTGGTGGCCTTTGGTGTTGAGATTACAAGGGTTGTGGTAGTGACCAAATGAGATACTGCATCTGGGTATTGGGTTCTGTACTTAGCGCATAGGCTTCCACATGGGAATCACAGTAGGCATTCACTTGCTTACATATATACATATGAACCCCCATACATACTTGCATATATATACATGACACACGTGTTTCCACACATACGCATATATGTGTGCACACAGTACATAGTTATACACATATACACATACAGACACATAAACATATATCCATGCATGCATGCATACATACAAACACAGACAGTCTATCTAGGCAGGACCTTTCAGAAGCTCCTCTCATTAGTTTGCAGGTATCTGGAGCTCATGTCCAGTGTGCATGTGTTCTTCATGACTAGTTCTCTTGTGTGATCAGTACTTAGTCCCATCTTTTTTCTGAAGTACATACCATCAAACGCACCAATTCAAAGGAGATTGAATAAAGAATCTTTTTCAGTTCTCAGAAGAGAACATACTGCCATTTTCGTACAATGAGGGGAATAAATTACATATCTTTTTTTTAAACTTTTTTTTTTAAGATTTTATCTATTTATTTGACAGAGAGAGATCACAAGTAGGCAGAGAGGCAGGCAGATTGAGAGGAGGAAGCAGGCTCCCTGCGGAGCAGAGAGCCCCATGCGGGGCTCGATCCCAGGACCCTGAGATCATGACCTGAGCCTAAGGCAGAGGCTTTAACCCACTGAGCCACCCAGGCACCCCAATTACATATCTTAATCCATTTTTTAAAATGCTGCTGCATGGTGTTTTGTAAAATGCTCCCAATTATCCCGGTTTTCCTTCCTGTGAAAGGGAAATGGGCATTTTATTCCAGATTTCAGATGCCATAGTGAATACATGCTAATTTAAATGTCATCCTCATGCAAATTCTAAGTCACTTTACCCAGAGCAAAACCTGTACGTGTTTCATCTAATAGAAACAAGAGATAGAATTTAAATGTTTATGTCTTGTGAGAAATGGAATCTAAAAAGCTGTCAAATGACAAAAGATGGATAATATCCTATGATAATAAGCAAATGAACTAAATGGATGGCCCGGAGGAACGGAAAGAAAAAAATCTAGGAAATATTCAAAGTCAAGTTAATATGAAAAAAGGAATAAAATAATCTGACAAATGAGGTAATAGTGGTTACAAGGAAAAGTACTGGTTTGGCTGGTGAACAGTGACAGGCAGTCGACATGTCAGAGTGAACGGCAGCCGGGGTGTGGAGGATAAATGCACCAAGGGACAGGCTCATAAATGGCAAAATGATGAGTGAGTTAGTAAATCTGTCAGATGATGAATGAGCTGACAGTACACATTGGATGGATGACAGAGGAGAGGCCACATGAGAAAGGCAGTCAGCAGAGACGGCAAGGGAAGGAGAAAGTCTGCACTCCTAAAACCAAACAACTTTAACATGTGATATCATAAGCAGGAAAAAAAAATCATGCAATTAATCAAGGACCTGTTCTGTTTTGATGACTGTTTAAAACATAACAAAACTTCCATTGAAGACACTAAGACTCTATGTACTGTGCTAATGGCTATTAGTAATCATTTGTGTTATACAATGATCCCTAACATCCTGGGGATTTTCATCTGTAAAATAGGAATAGTGTAGTCCTTTCATCCTTTTGCATGGGGTCATTTGAGGATTGATTTCACATGAAATACTTAGAACAGTACCTTGCACATAATAAATAATGAAACTACTGTTGCTGTTAATATTGTTAATATTACTACTATTAAATTTTTTTTCCTTTTTTGGAGTGAAACTTTAATCTTACATATATCCTCAGTGCCTATGGTCAGAATGACTCCCACATCAGTCAAATAAATAAAACACCATGTGTTGCCTTACTGAATATTAATAAGTATTAGAAACCTTCTTTGAGGGAGAGAGGCTTCTAGAGTTTTTTTTCAGAGTTTAATATTCAAACTTTATAAACACCACAGATAAATTTAAATTCCTATTTGTATTTATTAAAGTAAATGCATAAGTCCACAAAGAGAATAATTTAAGATTAAAAGAAAAGTAATGAAATTGAAATCCAAAAAATAATAAAGATAGTCAAAAAACTCAAAATTCTTTGAAAAGAGTTATAAGTACACACATCTCTGTTATTACAGATTAATATAAAAACAGAGAGGAAACAGAGAGATTCAAAAAAGGAAGATAGCAATGTAAAGAAGGGATTTTAGACTTTATATGATAATTAGCAATCTTTTATACACATAATTTGAAAATATAAATTAAATGGCTGGTCTTCATAAATAATATAAAGAACCAAAATTAATGTAAGAAGAATAAAGAAACCAAATAGAAGAATAACCATTAAGAACTTGAAATGAGGGGGGAGGAGTCAAGATGGCGGAGAAGTAGCAGGCTGAGACTACTTCAGGTAGCGGGAGATCAGCTAGATAGCTTATCTAAAGATTGCAAACACCTACAAATCC
>NW_019154113.1:3120204-3147401 GCF_002288905.1 Enhydra lutris kenyoni | reverse complement strand
AGTTAAAAAAAAAAAAAAAAAAAAAAAGAGAACTTGAAATGAAGTCCAAAATCTCCCTTTTCCTTGATGGACATTAGGCTGAGATGGTTAAACAGTGGAATTTTAGCAAAATTAAAAAAAATCAATAATGGAAAAAGAAGGGAAAATGACTTAACTTATTTTATTAATCTGGCTTAAAGCAATAGCTAACCTTAGACAAGGAAGGTAGAAGATAAGAAAATTATAAGCCAGTTTCACTAATGAGCAAAAATGAAAAAAAGAAACATAGCAAATTGATTCTAGGAATTTATATGAAAATGCAGTATAACTTAAACACAGTTTATTTTAGGGAAGAAAGATTGGGTTAACTTTTAAAATCTAACTATTTATTTAATTTAAAAAAATTAAGGATGACAAACCACATGCTTTTTCTCAATAAAAGTTACAAAAACATTAATCAAAATCATATTATAGAAATAGAACACTAGGATAGAGTGGAACTCCTTTAATCTAATAAAACGTAGATCTACCAATATGCTGTATACCCTGTAATATATACCATATTAAATTTGTTAAATGTTTGAAATTAGGATGGAAACAATACAGGATGTCTACTGCCATCACTGTTATTCAATTTTGTCCTGGCACCTCCAGCCAGTGAAATTAGACAAGAAAAGAATAAATCAGGAGTATGGAAATAAGAAAGGGAAAAAAATAATTATCTTTATTCACAGCCTATTTGATTGTCTCCATAGAAAATCTACAAACTGTTAGAACCGGTAAGGTAAGACATGATCAAATTACAAAAATACATAGCATTTATATATAATAGCATAAACCAATATGAAAATTGTAATTCAAAAATTTAAATGCTATGATTAAATTTAATAAAAGATGCAGAAGATTTTTCTTGAGGGACATAGATCCCTGATTAAGTGAAGACAGCGTGTTGCAGGCAGCGAAGTTTGATGTCGTAAAGACGGCAGGCCTTCGAAAATCAACCCATGAATCAGGTACAGTTCCTATCAGGATACCAGAGAGCTTTATTTATTTTTTTATTTTATTATGTTAGGTTAGTCAGCATACAGTACATTAGTTGTTTTTTTCTTTTTACATCATTAGTTTTTGATGTAGTGCAGAGTTTTTTTTTTTTTTTAAACTAAACTGCTCCCCAAAATACATCAATCAGAGAAAGACGATTATCATATGATCTCTCTGATATGAGGAATTTGAGAGACAGATTGGGGGGTTTGGGGAGTAGGGAAGGAAATAATGAAACAAGATGGCATAGGGAGGGAGACCATAAGACCATGCTTGCAATTGTACTTGCTCACTAAAAAAAAAAAAAATAATAATAATAATAAAGTTAATTTAAAAAAAACTAATCTGCGGGACGCCTGGGTGGCTCAGTTGGTTAAGCGGCTGCCTTCGGCTCAGGTCATGATCCCAGTGTCCTGGGATTGAGTCCCACGTTGGGCTCCTTGCTCGGCAGGGAACCTGCTTCTCCCTCTGCCTCTGCCTGCCTCTCAGCCTACTTGTGATCTCTCTCTCTCTCTCTGACAAATAAATAAATAAAATCTTAAAAAAACAAAACAAAACAAAACTAATCGGCTTCCATAATTCATACAGATCATTAAAGATCTCAAAATAGCCAAGTGAATTTTGAAGTGGACCTAGCAATTGAGACTCTTTACCAGGTACTGAGATTTATTAAACCATAATAATTAAAGAGGTGTGATAAACTAATAATACACTGTATGTTAACTAACTTGAATTTAAATGAAATCTAACAAAAAAATAAATTGGTGTGGTATTAGTCTAGAGATAATCAAATATATCAGGGGAACAGAATAATAAGCCCAGAAATAGACCCATGAATATTGGAATTTGATTTATCACAGAAATGATGTTATTTAAATTGGCTGGACAAGGATGGACAACTATTCAATAAAGCTGCATGTACCACTGGATGTCCGTGTGAAAAAAGATGAGGAACAGTACGAGATCCTGCCTCATACAGGGTCTGATAGCAAATTCCCTATAGACTAGAGACTAATATTTGAAGAGGAAAATGGCAGAAAACATAGAGAAAATATAGACCATTAAGGAAAATGTTAAAACTAAGAAGGTCTGTGAACCAGCAAAATACCGTAGAAGGAAAAGATGAGTTACTGGTTGGGTAGAGATGCATACCAAAGATGTGATCAAGCAAGGGTTAGTGTAGAGAAGATTATGAATAGCTGCAGGATAATAAGTAAGAGGCAGAGTAATCAGTAGGAAAATAAGCAAAGAATCTGGTCCAGGGGAGCGAACAGTGAGGTCACTTTCTTCTGCGCCTTTCTTCCCTGCCTCTGCTACCTCTGTTCCTCAGTGTCTGAAGTTTTAATCATTTGATTTTATTTTTTCTGGGAGTTCCATCCAGTCACCAAGCAATACGACTGTACTCCCATTTCTCGATTTATCCTTTTGCTCGTGTCCTTGACTTCTGTTTGCTAGATGACGGACTGGCTTCTCATGCAGCCATATGCTGTCTTAACTTTCACTGTTGGTTACATCCGTAACATGAATACTATACTTAAATCTCAATTCATTAATCCATCAACTACAGACATTGTATCTTTACACTGAGTATTATAAAATGAGTAAATTAGTTTGGTCTCTTAATTTGGAAGATTGTGTTAAATAATAAATAATTTATTGCTTGGTTGGCAGCATTAGTAACCCCCAAATGCAGGGAGGTATTCAACAGAGATGTCTTTGGTCAGGAATAGGATGCATTCGAGTGTCTGCTGAAAATGGAGAACAGTTCGTGGTAATTTCTTCTAGGTTAGTGTGCTATTTCCTCCCTCCCCCCCTTGCCTTGCTGTGAATTAATTATGTTATCACTCTAAGTTTTTCACACTGTAGGAAGCTAAACACTCTGCCTTCTTCCTGTATCCGGCAGCTTGGGCTGTTTCTAATTTGTGTTATCTTTTGTATTGTGAGTTTACGTTCTGGTTTGCCAGTGTGCATGGAAATAAGTACTATGTACGAAATGTGAAAAGAGCCAAAATTCACGTATTCATGATTGATGCCAATTTGTCTGCAGGATAAGCTTGTATACTTTCCCGATGAAACTGTTCTGTGTATTTTCAATGGCTATGTTAATCTGGATTCCACAGTCCGACTTGCATTTTGTCTTTGCAGTGGTGTAGACATAGAAGTGAGTCGACTTCATTTACTATGGGGATATATATTGGGATTTGGGGTTTTTGTGTGTACCCTGTGGGAAGGAGCACACGCTGTGGCATTTCCTGGTGGAAGCCGATTTTGCAGGGCAGAAGGAGTAGTGCTGACCAAATATGAAAGCCTGATAAATGTTCAGAAGGGTCTGGAAAAAGCAGACAGTGCGGTCCAGTCAAGATACCAGCCCTAGCCAGTTTGGCTGGCTCTAGGAAGGGCATCAGCTGTGCCTACAACAAGTGGGAGGAACTCTGAGCAGCAGGATCTGCTGTGCATTGTCCCATTACATGGGCCCTGCTACTCCAACATGAATTTTTGCTCACTGCAACTGCAGTGGATAAGACATTTGAGCTGAAGCTTTCAAATGATGCCCAAGTTTCTGAATGATCTTGTTTGCTAACCTTGAAATATTTGATCGAAATTCAGATATTTGTTCACAATCGTACAGAAAAAAAAGTGGTCTATTTTCATTTATACCATTTAAATTTCAGGAGGCATTTTTTTCCCCAGCTTGTCTTTAAGTATTTTATTTTATTTATTTGTCAGAGAGAGAGAGAAAGAGAAAGAGAAAGAACAAGCAGGGGGAATGGCAGGGAGAGGGAGAAGCAGGCTCCCCACTGAGCAAGGAGCCCAATGCAGGACTTGATGCCATGACCCTGAGATCATGACCTGAGCTGAAGGCAGAGGCTTCACTGGCTGAGCCACCCAGGCGTCCTTTCCAGCTTGTCTTTAGATTTATATATAATTGCATTATTTTCCTGGCCCAGGTGCACTCACTATCACCAGGAAGTGGGTTTATGTTATCAAGTGAGACAAGGTAGGCGTGGAGGGGTTTGCCTGTGAGACGGATCCCGTCTGTTCATTCACCCAACTGGTGCTTCCGCTGGGGAAGGCGCAGCTGAGTGAGAACTCAGGTGCGAAGGATGTAAGGACAAACGAGAGCCTGGAGCTCATGGTCTGCTGGGAGAGTCAGACAGAAAACAAGAATGCCAACAAGTAAATAACTCCAGGCATCAACAGTGCTCAGAGGCAGCCAACAGGGGCGTCATGACATCATAGAATGCCCAGGGGCAGAGGCCAAAAAGCCAAGATGACAACAGCTGGTTGTGTTTTAAGGAACTGCAAAAGGTGCATCTGTGAGCTTTTCTAGCTGCTCTCTGCCCTGAACTGTCCCCAGGTAACAGTGAGAACTTAGCGTTACCCCCGATCTGCTGCCCCCAATCTGTCCTTCCTGCTGGCTCCCAGACCTTGGTTGAGTTCCCTGATTTGGGTACCCCTCTGTTAAAGCCTCCTCTTCCTGATATTCTGGGGGTCAGACCTGGTTTTCTAGAACTCTGACTCCTGATGCTAATCCTCATATCTCTGTTCCTGGTCTGTAACCTGACCTCAGTTGCCTGATTGGTGGGCGGGTACCCTTGGTGGGTGTGTGTGACAATCCCAGCCCTTATTAAAGTCTGTGTTACTTATTGCCTTGGGTTCAGACGTGAGCTGAGTGAAGTCTCAGCATCAAGCAGCTTATAGTTTTTTTTTTTTTAATTTTTATTAACATATAATGTATTATTTGCCCCAGGGGTACGGGTCTGTGAATCATTGGGCTTACACAATTCACAGCACTCACCATAGCACATATCCTCCCCAATGTCCATAACCCAACCACCTTCTCCATACCCCTCTCCCCCAGCAACCCTCTGTTTTGTGAGATTAAGAGTCTCTTATGGTTTGTCTCCCTCCCGATCCCATCTTGTTTCATTTTTTCTTTCCTTACTCCAGGCTTTTAGGAAGGATCAGACAGACAAATTGTAATTCTAATCAGAAGTCATAAATTACAAGTAAAATGGGCTTCTGTGAAGGAAAGTATAAAAATAACTCTAGTTTGAAACTTCACGAGAGCCGTTGTGGATGTCCTCAACTAACTGTTCTTACAGAGTGCCATGAAAAATCTCTTTATCCACTTGAAAATTTCCTATAAACGGTTTCAAAATTGATGTGTTTCCCGTGATGTCTCTCTGTCCTTGAAGTTTTGTTGTAAGAACCAGGATGGCTTGGGTCTGCGGGGCTGTCACTCTTTTGCAACATAAATTTATTAGGCGGGCTTGTGAAAATATACTCTTTGCTCAGACCTAGGGGGATGGTTTTAGACTGAGGTTCCTGTACTTCCTGATAACAGCTTCCAAAATGTCTGTCATCACTGGCGCCCCCTGTGGCCCATCCTTGGGGTGGCTCCTGCAGAAACCTTGAATGAAGCCTATAGCATTAGATTGTAACTGGGAGTCTCCTTAAAGTGGCTGTCCCTGGGGTGGGGGATTGGAGGGATCACACAGCCCAGCACATAAAAAGAATCATAAAAATCCAGTTTGAGTCTCTCTCCTCTTTCCCCAAATTTTATGCCCATTGTGAACGGCTAATGTCTTTTCCTCCATCTCACCTCTGCACCCACTGGCTCACTGCTTCGTGCCTCTTTGTCTCTTTTCTTTATACCTATCCTCACCCTGTGCCATACCCTCCAGGCCAGAGGCCGTGGTGTTACCTGGTTCTCCTTCCTTCTGGAAGCATGTGTGGACCCCTCGGGAGTTACATATTTTCTCTCACTCTCACTGCTTTTTTTCTGCAATAATCCTCAAGGAAACATCTTTTTTTTTTTTTTAAACAAAATTTTCCTCTTTCCAGGCATGTGAGAGACAGCATAACTGTGGGGAGTGGGAGCCTAAAAGGCCCGAGCTGAGGCTTCCTAGAAACAAAGGTTGGGTCAGGAAGCAGAGCCTGAAATCAGGTTTAATATGGAAGGAAAATCATAATGCAGGAGACTGCTTTTTCCACACAAAAACCGTGTTTGTTTCTTAGGGTGGTCATAGGAAATTCCCACAGACTTCGTGGCTTAAACAACAGAAACTTATTCTCTTATAGTTGCAGTGGCCAGAAGTCGAAGAGCAGGATTGGGTCCTTCTGGAGGCTCTGAAGGAGGATCCCTCCTTCCTTGTCCCTCCCCGGGCTTCTGGTAGTTGTATGAATAATTTTTGTATGAATACTATAAGGCCTGCGGCTGTTTTTCTTTTGGGGCTGGATTTTTCTTGAGGTTGTGTAAAATCATGGGTCACATTAAGGAAGCCACAGAAACTTGTTTCCACTGAGCTACTCTTCTGAGCCACAAGGATTCTTCCAGACCTTCTGTCCAACCTGTCACTCTCATGTTGGAAACTCTCCAGAGAGTCCCTGTTTCCTTAGAATAGAAGCTGGAGCTCTCCACGTCTGTGACCACCTTCCCTTCCTGCTCCTGAGGCCCTCTTCTGAACTCCCCTTCCTAACTCAGTGCTGGTCATACTCTCCCTCACTGTTTCCCGAGTCTAGAACATTCTGACCCTAGAGAGTGGCAGTGCTGCCAGTCTTTGCACAGATTTCAATATTTCAGTGTGGCCAACCCCATTTAAAATTGCTGCTCCACCTTCTAGCCACTTCCCCTGTTTCAGTTTACCCCTTACCGACTTTTTAATACTCTATATGATTTATTTCATTCCTTGTCCTCTCACTGATTGAAGTTTACTTTTGGGTTTTATTCACTGTTGCATCTCCATCCTGAAAACAGTGCCTGGCATGTTGAAGACACACAGCAGTGTTTTTGGAATGAATCAGTGAAGTCAGAATTCAGAAACTTGCAGTTGATTTTTTTCTAATACAAGTACAGATAGGCTATTCATCCTGTATAAACACCCTCTCACTTGGTTAAGCCTATCAACCTCTCAGACCCTGATTCAGTAATACAATAATACTCCCTATCTGTCTCTGGTTGTGTTCTCTGTAAATGTGTTAAACTGGACTCTCCATGCCTCCCATTGATGCTGGCAATGGCAAACAGGAAGGTGGGTCTCCAGATAGAATTCTTTGGTGAAGGTTCTGTACTGTAAGAGAGAAATGCAAAATACAGCTGATCTTTGCCACCCAGATACACTGTCTGCGTTACCTAGGTCCTACCAGTGAAAGAAACATCATGAAGTCTAGGCTACTCTTCATCAACCATCATCAACTCTTCTGGCACTTTCCTTTCTCCACAATTTTTCATGTAAAAATTATTCTATTTTAGCAGAGAAATTCTTTTTTTTTCTCATTCACTTGGAAATGAAGCCCCAAGTCTCTTTGAATGTCCTCTTATGCATGTAAAATGAAACAATGCCCTCTGTAGAAAAAAAGTGAAAAAGATCTCAATTTCAAAATTAAGAACCCATATGGAAGATGAGAAATGATTCCTTCTTTTAGAAGTCTGAGAACAAAGGAGGATCCATTCTGGGTTATATTAAACGGAGCCTTTCAAGAACATTTCAGATAGTGATGTGTGAGAGGCCATTCTGAAGTGAATCCAAACTTTTCTGTGGACTATAAATAACTAGAGATCAAATTGGAAGCAGATCAGAAACTGTAGTTTTAATTCTTGGCCTATGGCTTAAAATTTCAATTTATGCCCAGATAAGCTGGGAAAGACTAGATTTCATCAGAACTTGCCTTTTTTTCTTTCTTTCTTTCTTTTTTTTTTTGGTAAAGATTCATTTGTTTATTTGAGAGAGAGTGTGTGCATGAACAGGAGAGGGGCAGAGGGAAACAGTCTCCAGCAGACTCTGCACTGAGCACAGAGCCCAACATGGGGCTCGATCTCATTACCCTGAGATTGTGACTTGAGCCAAAACCAAGAATCAGACACTCAACTGACTGTACTGCCCAGGTACCCTCAGATCTTGCCTTTAAGACATGACCAGTCCATTTTGGAATTTAGCCTTCGCTTTCATTTGTGACCAAGAATCCTTAACATGAAAACTGCTAAATTGGAGCATTTTCTGAAGTTTACATCAAGTTTTGAGGAAACAACAACAACTGAATAATGGCAATGTCAATCTCGCTCTATACAGAACATAATAGGCTTTCATCAAAGATAATAGGAAAGTGAAATAGTGAATTTGGAAGTCAGCTGGAAAGGACTATTTGAAGCTAAATAAAAATGCCATTTGTGGAACTGTTCTATAAAATAACAAAGAATTTAGTTAACGTAATTATTTGACTTTAATAGGATCAATTTATGGAGAAAACGGAAACCAAAGACCTCCATTCCTCTCTGTCTGCTCTGTGAGGCACGGAGGAAAGAGAGAAAAAGCCAGGGCTCCTGGCGGAAGGAGCAGAGCCCAGTCTGGACTTTAGCTCTAGGCACTTTAGACCCACACCTGGGCCCAGCAGGTGATGTTTCTGAGACCTTCTCACTCAGCGCATTCTCTCAGGAATTGGTGACCATGCTCTGTTTCCTGCTGGCTCCTTTCCTTGTCTTTCACCTGGTTTTGTTCTCTTCTTTTGGCTTCTTCCCTGCCTTTGCTGGCTGTTCTTTTCCCTCCTGCTCTCTGTGTGCCTGGGTCCTCCAAAGCCCTCACCTTGGTATTCCTCATGTGGGACAGCTTCTACCTAAAGAACAAACTCTGGAGCTCACCTATCCAATTTGAAACCTAGACTCTGAGGCTTATGAGCTGGGTATTCATGGAAACTGGGTTACTTTCTCTGTGCCTCCATTTCCCCATGTGAGAATTAAAATGGTTTATAATGTACTTGGATCAGTGTCTGGCAAGGAATCAATGTCCATTTTTTTACTACTATTGTTTTGCCTCATTAGAGAGTGTGCCTCATCTGAAGGATTTGGATGGGAGATGGATGCCTGGGGTACATGGGAGGAGGGACCTCAGGTCCTTGGTATCTTCTTGGAATGCAAAAAGCTCTCCCCACTGAGTTGTTTCTAGGTTACCCTAAAGCAGAGCCCAAGACAGGGGAGCAGGCCTGAGGGCCTGGGAGAATGAGTGAGACAGGACAAAGAATCCCTACCAGAGTGTAGCAGGGTTGTCACTGTGGGCCGTTGGGGCTTGATTGCCCAGGATGACCTCAGAACTGATGCCACTGAGTGTTATGCCCAGGAGTGTTGACTCTCTTGTGTTTGAAGGGGCCACGTATGCTTTGATGGTAGTGGGGACCCTGCTGCAGAGAGCAGAGACACATATTGGACCTGAGCAGGGCTGCTGTCAGCCCGGGGCAACCCTGTCTGCCCCATCCCGAGTACAATGCTTTCTCAACCTCATGTTCTTCTCTCAGATATTAGAATATGGTGTATTTTTAAGTATGATATATAACATCATGTTTAAAAGAATTAAATTAGATCTTGGTGCTTTGAAAAGTACCTCCTCCCTCAGGAATTCATCTTCTATTTATTTGTTTTTAAAAAAAAATATTTTATTTATTTATTTGAATGAAAGAGAGAGCATGAGCAGGGGGAGGTGCAGATGGAGAAGCAGTCTCCCCTCTGAGCAAGGGGGAGTGGGACTTGATTCCAGGACCCTGGGATCATGACCTGAGCCAAAGGCAGATGCTTAACTGACTGAGCCACCATTGTGCCCCAGGAATTCATTTTCTGAATAAAACTGGGTAATTCCTTTTGTGTGTGTCTCTAAAGTGTATACAAAGCAAATAACATTTACCCCTCAATTTATATGGCATTTGTTTTAGTTTACATCCAAAAGTTGATTTTCTCCTAAACTTCATTTTCTATTTTGAATAGGTAATATATTTATATAATTTAGAATTTCTGAGCTTAACAAAGTCCAAGTTGAGAATTCCTCTTTCTATCCTGTTACAGTCTATGCTTCCCCTGTCCCTCCTATGCCCAATTATTTTGTTTTCTCCAATTATTTTTTATTCATTTCTTGTGAAAACCTGCTAGTGTTCCTTTATGATCAGGATTCCCTGGAGAAACAGAACCCATTGTGTGTGTGTGTGTGTCTATGTGTGTCCACACATATGCATATATACATATATATGTATGTATATATTTATAGGGAGAGGGGAGAGAGAAAGAGGGAGAGAGATTTATTTTAAGAAGTTGGCTTATGCAATTATAGGGGCTGGCAAATCCGAAATCTGTAAGACAAATCAGCAGGCTGGAGAGTCAGCTAAATGTTGACGTTGCAGTCTTGAGACTGTATCACACATGGCAACAGGCTGGAAACTGAGGCAAGGTTTCTGTGTTAGTCTTGAGAAGAATTACTTCAGGGAAACACAGTCTTTGTTCTGAAGGCTAATTGGATGAGGCCCACCCACATTGTGGTGGTTAATCTACTTAAAGCAAAGTCTACTGATTTAAATGTTAGTCATATCTAAATAATACCATCACAACAACATTTAGACTGGTGTTTGGCCAAACAGTGGGACGCCATAGCCTAACCAAGCTGACTAAAATTAACTGGCACAATTCCTGTGTGAAAATATAAGCAAATAGGAACATAGATTCCCATTTTCCCTTTTTTCTTACACAAAGAGGAGCATATTCTATACCCATTTGCTATTCCCACTTACCATTACATTTAGATTAACATTACATTTAGATCTTTCTAAATCTGGGCCAAATAGCTTCCCCATTCCTTTTTTACCAGCTCAGTATTCTATGCAGCTATAAAATTTTATAAATGTGAATGTTGTAAATTTAAAATGTAAATGTGACCACATAAAAGTACAAAGCTTTTGCATGGCAAAACAATTAATGAGTCAAAAAAGCAAGTACCTCTTCTTTGGGAAAATATCTATTCAGGTCCTCTGCCATTTTTTAAACAGATGATTTGTGTTCAGTTGTATACCTTCTTAAATATTTTGGATACGAAACCATTATTGGATATATCATTTGCAAATATCTTCTGCCATTCAGCAGGTTCTCTTTTTGGGGTTTTCTTGGATGGTTTACTTTGCTGTGCAAATGCTTTTTATTTTGATGTAGTCCAATAGTTTATTTTTGCTTTTGTTTCCCTTGCCTTAGGTGACATATCTGGAAGGATGTTTTTATGGCCAAAGTCGAGAAATTACTGCCTGTGTTCTCTTCTAGAATTTTTATGGTTTCAGGTCTCACATTTAGGTCTTTAATCCATTTTGAGTTTATTTTTGTGTGTGGTGTTAGAAGGCAGCCTAGTTTCATTCTTTTGCATGTAGCTATCCAGTTTTCCCAGCACCATTTATTGAAAAGACTGTCTTTTCCAAATTTACATATTCTTGCCTCTTCTGTCAAAGATTAATTGATCACATTATTGTGGGTTTATTACTGGACGCTCTATTCTGTTCTATTCATCTATGTATCTATTTTTTTAAATACATTTTATTTTTTTTAAACATATAAGATATTTTTATCCCCAGGGGTACATGTCTGTGAATTGCCAGGTTTACACATTTCACAGCACTCACCATAGCACATACCCTCCCCAATGTCCATAACCCCACCCCCCAAACCCCCCTCCCCCCAGCAACCCTCAGTCTGTTTTGTGAGATTAAGAGTCACTTATGGTTTGTCTCCCTCCCAATCCCATCTTGTTTCATTTACTCTTCTGCTACCCCCTTAACCCCCCATGTTGCATCTCCTCTCCCTCATATCAGGGAGATTATATGATAGTTGTCTTTCTCCGATTGACTTATTTCGCTAAGCATGATACCCTCTAGTTCCATCCACATCGTCGCAAATGGCAAGATTTCATTTCTTTCGATGGCTGCATAGTATTCCATTGTGTATATATACCACATCTTCTTTATCCATTCATCTGTTGATGGACATCTAGGTTCTTTCCATAGTTTGGCTATTGTAGACATTGCTGCTATAAACATTCGGGTGCACGTGCCCCTTCGGATCACTACGTTTGTATCTTTAGGGTAAATACCCAGGAGTGTGATTGCTGGGTCATAGGGTAGTTCTATTTCAACATTTTGAGGAACCTCCATGCTGTTTTCCAGAGTGGTTGCACCAGCTTGCATTCCCACCAACAGTGTAGGAGGGTTCCCCTTTCTCCGCATCCTCGCCAGCATCTGTCATTTCCTGACTTGTTAATTTTAGCCATTCTGACTGGTGTGAGGTGGTATCTCATTGTGGTTTTGATTTGTATTTCCCTGATGCCGAGTGATATGGAGCACTTTTTCATGTGTCTGTTGGCCATCTGGATGTCTTCTTTGCAGAAATGTCTGTTCATGTCCTCTGCCCATTTCTTGATTGGATTATTTGTTCTTTGGGTGTTGAGTTTGCTAAGTTCTTTATAGATTTTGGACACTAGCCCTTTATCCGATAGGTCATTTGCAAATATCTTCTCCCATTCTGTCAGCTGTCTTTTGGTTTTGTTAACTGTTTCCTTTGCTGTGCAAAAGCTTTTGATCTTGAAATCCCAATAGTTCATTTTTGCCCTTGCTTCCCTTGCCTTTGGCGATGTTCCTAGGAAGATGTTGCTGTGGCTGAGGTCGAAGAGGTTGCCGCCTGTGTTCTCCTCAAGGATTTGGATGGATTCCTTTCTCACATTGAGGTCCTTTATCCATTTTGAGTCTATTTTCGTGTGTGGTGTAAGGACATGATCCAATTTCATTTTTCTGCATGTGGCTGTCCAATTTTCCCAACACCATTTGTTGAAGAGGCTGTCTTTTTTCCATTGGATATTCTTTCCTGCTTTGTCGAAGATGAGTTGACCATAGAGTTGAGGGTCTATTTCTGGGCTCTCTATTCTGTTCCATTGATCTATGTGTCTGTTTTTGTGCCAGTCCCATGCTGTCTTGATGATGACAGCTTTGTAATAGAGCTTGAAGTCCAGAATTGTGATGCCACCGACTTTGGCTTTCTTTTTCAATATTGCTTTGGCTATTCGAGGTCTTTTCTGGTTCCATATAAATTTTAGGATTATTTGTTCCATTTCTTTGAAAAAAATGGATGGTACTTTGATAGGAATTGCATTAAATGTGTAGATTGCTTTAGGTAGCATAGACATTTTCACAATATTTATTCTTCCAATCCAGGAGCATGGAACATTTTTCCATTTCTTTGTGTCTTCCTCAATTTCTTTCATGAGTACTTTATAGTTTTCTGAGTATAGATTCTTAGCCTCTTTGGTTAGGTTTATTCCTAGGTATCTTATAGTTTTGGGTGCAATTGTAAATGGGATGGACTCCTTAATTTCTCTTTCTTCTGTCTTCTTGTTGGTGTAGAGAAATGCAACTGATTTCTGGGCATTGATTTTATATCCTGACACTTTACTGAATTCCTGTACAAGTTCTAGCAGTTTTGGAGTGGAGTCTTTTGGGTTTTCCACATATAGTATCATATGATCTGCGAAGAGTGATAGTTTGACTTCTTCTTTGCCGATTTGGATGCCTTTAATTTCCTTTTGTTGTCTGATTGCTGAGGCTAGGACTTCTAGTACTATGTTGAATAGCAGTGGTGATAATGGACATCCCTGCCATGTTCCTGACCTTAGCGGAAAAGCTTTCAGTTTTTCTCCATTGAGAATGATATTTGCGGTGGGTTTTTCATAGATGGCTTTGATAATATTGAGGTATGTGCCCTCTATCCCTACACTTTGAAGAGTTTTGATCAGGAAGGGATGCTGTACTTTGTCAAATGCTTTTTCAGCATCTATGGAGAGTATCATATGGTTCTTGTTCTTTCTTTTATTAATGTGTTGTATCACATTGATCGATTTGCGGATGTTGAACCAAACTTGCAGCCCTGGAATAAATCCCACTTGGTCGTGGTGAATAATCCTTTTAATGTACTGTTGAATCCTATTGGCTAGTATTTTAGTGAGAATTTTTGCATCTGTGTTCATCAAGGATATTGGTCTGTAGTTCTCTTTTTTGATGGGATCCTTGTCTGGTTTGGGGATCAAGGTGATGCTGGCCTCATAAAATGAGTTTGGAAGTTTTCCTTCCATTTCTATTTTTTGGAACAGTTTCAGGAGAATAGGAATTAGTTCTTCTTTAAATGTTTGGTAGAATTCCCCCGGGAAGCCGTCTGGCCCTGGGCTTTTGTTTGTTTGGAGGTTTTTGATGACTGTTTCGATCTCCTTACTGGTTATGGGTCTGTTCAGGCTTTCTATTTCTTCCTGGTTCAGTTGTGGTAGTTTATATGTCTCTAGGAATGCATCCATTTCTTCCAGATTGTCAAATTTGTTGGCGTAGAGTTGCTCATAGTATGTTCTTATAATTGTCTGTATTTCTTTGGTGTTCGTTGTGATCTCTCCTCTTTCATTCATGATTTTATTTATTTGGGTCCTTTCTCTTTTCTTTTTGATAAGTCTGGCCAGGGGTTTATCGATCTTATTAATTCTTTCAAAGAACCAGCTCCTAGATTCGTTGATTTGTTCTATTGTTTTTTTGGTTTCTATTTCATTGATTTCTGCTCTGATCTTGATGATTTCTCTTCTCCTGCTGGGTTTAGGCTTTCTTTCTTGTTCTTTCTCCAGCTCCTTTAGGTGTAGGGTTAGGTTGTGTACCTGAGACCTTTCTTGTTTCTTGAGAAAGGCTTGTACCGCTATATATTTTCCTCTCAGGACTGCCTTTGTTGTGTCCCACAGATTTTGAACCGTTGTGTTTTCATTATCATTTGTTTCCATGAATTTTTTCAATTCTTCTTTAATTTCCTGGTTGACCCATTCATTCTTTAGAAGGATGCTGTTTAGTCTCCATGTATTTGGGTTCTTTCCAAATTTCCTCTTGTGATTGAGTTCTAGCTTCTGAGAATTGTGGTCTGAAAATATGCAGGGAATGATCCCAATCCTTTGATACCGGTTGAGACCTGATTTAGGACCGAGGATATGATCTATTCTGGAGAATGTGCACTAGAGAAGAATGTGTATTCTGTTGCTTTGGGATGAAATGTTCTGAATATATCTGTGATGTCCATCTGGTCCAGTGTGTCATTTAAGGCCCTCATTTCCTTGTTTATCTTTTGCTTGGATGATCTGTCCATTTCAGTCAGGGGAGTGTTAAAGTCCCCTACGATTATTGTATTATTGTCGATGTGTTTCTTTGATTTTGTTATTAATTGGTTTATATAGTTGGCTGCTCCCACGTTAGGGGCATAGATATTTAAAATTGTTAGATCTTCTTGTTGGAAAGATCCTTTGAGTATGATATAGTGTCCTTCCTCATCTCTTATTATAGTCTTTGGCTTAAAATCTAATTGATCTGATATAAGGATTGCCACTCCTGCTTTCTTCTGATGTCCATTATCATGGTAAATTCTTTTCCACCCCCTCACTTTAAATCTGGAGGTGTCTTCGGGTTTAAGATGAGTTTCTTGTAGGCAACATATAGATGGGTTTTGTTTTTTTATCCATTCTGATACCCTGTGTCTTTTGATTGGGGCATTTAGCCCATTAACGTTCAGGGTAACTATTGAGAGATATGAGTTTAGTCCCATTGTATTGCCTGTAAGGTGACTGTTACTGTATATTGTCTCTGTTTCTTTCTGATCTACTATTTTAGGGTCTCTCTTTGCTTAGAGGACCCCTTTCAATACTTCCTGTAGAGCTGGTTTGGTGTTTGCAAATTCTTTCAGTTTTTGTTTGTCCTGGAAGCTTTTAATCTCTCCTTCTATTTTCAATGATAGCCTAGCTGGATATAGTATTCTTGGCTGCATGTTTTTCTCATTTAGTGCTCTGAATATATAATGCCAGCTCTTTCTGGCCTGTCAGGTCTCTGTGGATAAGTCTGCTGCCAATCTAATATTTTTACCATTGTATGTTACAGACTTCTTGTCCCGGGCTGCTTTCACGATTTTCTCTTTGTCACTAAGACTTGTAAATTTTACTATTAGGTGACGGGGTGTGGACCTATTCTTATTGATCTTGAGGGGGGTTCTCTGAACCTCCTGGATTTTGATGCTTGTTCCCTTTGCCATATTGGGGAAATTCTCTCCAATAATTCTCTCCAATATACCTTCTGCTCCCCTCTCTGTTTCCTCTTCTTCTGGAATCCCAATTATTCTAATGTTGTTTCGTCTTATGGTGTCACTTATCTCTCGAATTCTCCCCTCGTGATCCAGTACCTGTTTGTCCCTCTTTTGCTCAGCTTCTTTATTCTCTGTCGTTTGGTCTTCTATATTGCTAATTCTTTCTTCTGCCTCATTTATCCTAGCAGTGAGAGCCTCCGTTTTTGATTGCACCTCATTAATAGCTTTTTTGATTTCAACTTGGTTAGATTTTAGTTCTTTTATTTCTCCAGAAAGGGCTTTTATCTCTCCGGAGAGGGTTTCTCTAATATCTTCCATGCCTTTTTCAAGCCCAGCTAGAACCTTGAGAATCATCATTCTGAACTCTAGATCTGACAAATTACTAATGTCTGTATTGATTAGGTCCCTAACCTTTGGTACTGCCTCTTGCTCTTTTTTTTGTGGTGAATTTTTCTGCCTTGTCATTTTGTACAGATAAGAGTATATGAAGGAGCAAGTAAAATACTGAAAGGGTGGCATCAACCCCAGGAAAATATGCTTTAACCAAATCAGAAGAGATCCCAAATTGTGAAGGGGGAGAAAGGGGATAAAAAGTGGTTCAGAAAGAAGAAAAAAAAAGAAACAATTAAAAAAAGAAAACGAATAAAGAAAATATAAAAAGGAAAAAATATATATATATATATTAGATAAACTAGTTAAAAAACATTAAAAAAGAAAATGGTAAAAGTTAAAAAAAATTAGCAGAAGAAGAGAAAAAAAATTGAAAAAGAAAAAAAAATTAAATTAACTGCAAGGCTAAAGAATCATGGGGAGAAAGCCGTGAGTTCCGTGCTTTGCTTTCTCCTCCTCTGGAATTCTGCTGCTCTCCTTGGTATTGAAACTGCACTCCTTGGTAGGTGAACTTGGTCCTGGCTGGGTTTCTTGTTGATCTTCTGGGGGAGGGGCCTGTTGTAGTAATTCTCAAGTGTCTTTGCCCCGGGCGGCGTTGCACCGCCCTTACCCGGGCAGGGCTGAGTAATCCGCTCGGGTTTGCTTTCGGGAGCTTTTGTTCCCTGAGGGCTTTCCGTAGAGTTCCAGAGGGCGGGAATGAAGATGGCGGCCTCTCAGTCTCCTCCCGGAGGAGCCGAGAGCCCGGGGCCCCACTCCTCAGTGCGCCCTCAGAGAACAGCGCCGATTTACCCCCGTCACCCTGCCTCCGGCCGCGCTCTGAGCTGATCGAGCCTGCGACCGGTTCAAGGTAACCCCGAGCTTAGAGCTCACTCCTCGGCTCTGTCTCTGTAGCCGGCTTCCCCGTTCTAATACCTGTAAGCTCTGCGACACTCAGACACCCCCAATCCTTCTGTGACCCTGAGAGTCCTGAGGCCACGCTGACCCTGTGTGGCCTTCACCCCGGTTAAGCCTCTGGAGCGATGTCCCTCAGCGGAACAGACTTTTAAAAGTCCCGATTTTGTGCTCCATTGCTCCGCCGCTTGCCAGGAGCCGGCCCCTCCCCCCGCGGTCTATCTTCCCGTCGCTTTGGATTCACTTCTCCGCCAGTCCTACCTTTCAGAAAGTGGTTGATTTTCTGTTTCTAGAATTGCTGTTCTTCTTCTCCTCGATCTCCCATTGGATTTGTAGGTGTTTGCAATCTTTAGATAAGCTATCTAGCTGATCTCCCGCTACCTGAAGTAGTCTGAGCCTGCTACTTCTCCACCATCTTGACTCCTCCCTCCTCTATGTATCTATTTTTGTGCCAGCACCATACTGTTTTAATCACTACAGTTTTGTAATATAACTTGAGGTCCATAATTGTCATACTTTCAGCTTTGTTGTTCTTTCTCAGGATTGCTTTGACTATTTGGGGTCTTTTATGGTTCCATACAAATTTTAGGATTATTTGTTCTAGTTCTGTGACATACAGTATTGGTATTTTGATCAGGATTGCGTTAAATGTGTAGATTGCTCTGGATGGTGGTGACATTTGAACAATATTTGTTCTTCCTGTCCATGAGCATGGAATATCTTTTCATTTGTTTGTATCATCTTCAGTTTCTTTTATCACTGTTTTATAGTTTTCAGAGTATAGGTCTTTCACTTCTTGATAAGTTTATTCTTAGATATATAGTTGGCCAACAAACACAGAAAAGATGCTCAACATCACTAATCATCAGGGAAATGCAAATTAAAACTACATGAGATATGAAGTAACACCTGTTAGAATGGCTGAAATCAAGAAGATAAGAAACATGTCTTGACAAGGATGTGGAGAAAAAGAAACTCTTATGAACTGTTGGTGGGAACATAAACTGGTGCTGTCTTTGGGAAACAATATGGAAATTCCTCAAAAAAATTAAAAGTAGAAATACCATACGGCCTGATAATTTCCCTATTGGGTATTTACCCAGAGAAAACAAAAATACTAACTTGAAAAGATCTATGCACCCCTATGTTTTTTGCAGCATTATAGTAGCCAAGTTCCTGAAGCAACCTAAGTGTCCATCAATAGATGAATGGATAAAGAAGTGGTACATATCTACAATGGACTATTACACAGTGATAAAAATGGATGAGATCATGACACTTGAGACAATATGGGTAGACCTAGAGGGTATTATGCTAAGTGAAAAAAAGAGTGAGAAAGACAAATACCATATGATTCCATTCATAAATGAAATCTAAAAAAAAAATGAAGAAACAGAAAGCAGAATCAGACCTACAAATACAGAGACCAAACTGAGGGTTGCCAGAGGGGAGAGGCATGGGGGGTTCGGAAAAATGGGTAAAGGGGAGAGGGATATGCAGACCTCCAGCTGTGGAATAAGTAAGTCACTGAAATATGAGGCAGAGCATAAAGAGATCTGTAACAGGAATGTCACAGGACAGATGGCAGCTACACTTGTGCTGAACACGGGATCATGTATCAGCTTGTCAAATCACTGACTTTCACACCAGAAATGAATGTAACATTGCACGTCAACTATTAAAAATAAATAAATGACAATAAAAAAAAGCAAGTACATTCAAAAGCAGAACATGAAACCAGGAAACACATTTCCAACTCGGATCACAAACACTTCCTACTTTGTGGAAACTGATCAGAGAAAGACCAGACATATCCAAGAGAAAAATGGACGTGGAGAGAGAGTTCATTAAATAAAAATAAAAAAAAAAAAGAAAGAAAGAAAGAGAGAGAGAGAGATTGAAAGAGAGAATCCAGTGGCCTTACCCCCATGGAAATACTGTGAACGTCCCTGGTGACAAGAGAAAATCTAATTAAAACAACACTGAGATGCAGGTTTCACCTCTCGGATCGGGCAGAAACCCACAATCTGGACTGGACAACAGGCTCTTTTGAGGAGGCCGGGCTAATAGGAGTGTAAAATGGTACAGCCCCCAGCAGGATTACTCAGCAGTGTTAAACTGACCAGAGGTGAATTCATTCTTGGCTTCAGGAATCCCAGATCTGGGACCCTGAAGTGATGCCTCAGGGCAACACTGGTGTGCAAAAGACCAAAAACAACTGAGAGTCCGTCCACAGTGGAACAAGTTGATAAATGACGGCACACACACCATGAAAAACCTGCAGTTCTGAAGCATTTCTGTAGCACTCAAAGCTTTCAATAGAGCCTTAAAAATAATATATAACTAAGATGCAAGGAATCCTTAATCTTTCCCTTACTCTCCCACACAAGTGCACATCTAGCCCTGCCAGGTTTTCCTTCAAAAGTTGCCTGCAGTCCATTCTCTCATCTCAGTCTTTATAACCTCCTCTTCTGTTCCAGCCACCATCTCCAGTCACCATCCCCGAATCTATGCAGAGGCCAGAATCAGGGAACCCTCTGTCTTGCATAAAGGCCTCTGGCCACGAGGTGGGACCTGCTGCATCATCTGGAGGGAGGGGC
Organism: Enhydra lutris kenyoni; assembly: GCF_002288905.1. Classification (NCBI taxonomy): domain Eukaryota; kingdom Metazoa; phylum Chordata; class Mammalia; order Carnivora; family Mustelidae; genus Enhydra; species Enhydra lutris. Next base: position 3,127,565 of record NW_019154113.1, on the reverse strand, counting down.
AACCTTTTCTACTTGGAAACCTCCTCCTGTGGGCTTGGGAGCCTGACCAGTCTGCTTCTTTAAAGATACACATGGGAACCTGTCAGTGAGTCTTCTCAAACCTTTCAGTGTCTTCTCATCACATGTAGGAAAAAAAAAAAAATCACACCTTTCCCCTTGGCCTGAAATGCTTTGCCCAAGTTGCTGAGGGCATCTACCTGTGCCCTGTGCACCAGCCCCACTGGCCTCCTGCCAAGTTCTAGAACACCCCCAGTTTTGCTTTATGTGGTACTGCTCTTCTCCTGGCTCCACTCCTGCAGGTGCCACCACCTTCTCCACAGAAGACCTCCATGCCTCCCCATAATGTAGCTTGTTTATTTTATCCAGAGCACTCATCCCAGGGTGCAGTGTCTTTGCTTCCAGCCTCTCTGCCTCCTGACTGTGACCTCTAAGAAGGCAGGCATAGGGTCTGTGTAATGCCTGGCACAGGTCAGCCCTCACTGCATACTGCAGAAGGGAAAAATCCTGCTCATTCTCTAGTTCGGTCTGGGGCCACTTCTGTGAAGCCTTTGCTGAGCCCCTCTGTGCTCACTCAACCTTCACCAGCAGGTGCACCCGGGGTGCCCGCGTTGGACTAGGTGCAACACTGATCAGCCAGCTATAATGCCTCATGCCTCAGCCCCTTACAGCTCAGCTGGGCAGGAGGCCTGCATCCTCAGTGCTTGCTGTATGTACATTTGATGGATGAAAAACTTGCCGAAAGTTGAAAGAACGAACGTGCGAGGGCACAGACATACGAACAAACGAACGAATGAACGAAGAAACCAAACAGTGAATGAGCAGAGAGAATGTGGTAGAAAAAGTGCCAGGCTGGAGATGAGGAATTCTAGATTTCAGCTGCAGCTTTGCCACAGCTTGGGAGTGTGCTTGAGTGAGATAGGTCTACTACCTGGGTTGTGAAAGGCACCTTGACCTCTCCTTGGGAGGGTTTCGCCCAGCCGTGGTTGGTAACCAGATGTGTGCGTGCTGACTTTTCATGGGAACATCAGCCCTAGGTGTGGCAGCTGGTTCCGGCTGGCTCAGGGCCTCATACCTGCTCCTCACCAGCACGGTGCCTGGCATGTCTGAGTAATGAAGAAATGAAGCATTAAATTGGAAAGGGAAAAATAGAATCAAAACAAAACTCAGGGGGATGTAGAAGAAGAGGAGTAGACGGCCCGTGGCTCTGATGCCCTGGCAATCTGGAGACGGGGCTGATGAACCTTGCAGAGGGCGTTGGGACTTGTGCATGGAGGGTGGCTCATACATACGATTTCCTCAGCCACACTGCCAGATCGTCATTGTGGCTTTTCTTTCTCTACTTTAAAAATCAAATTAGCAACATTCCAGTAACAAAAGTAGGGTGGGGGGTGATAGTGGCTTTCCCAGGATAATAACTGGTTTTCTGTTAAAAAAAAAAAAAAAAGAGTTTTAGAACCATCAAAAATTGTACAGCTCTCAGTGTGTGGTGTTGTCCTCATGGCCCCACTCATGCTTGGCTTTATTAGAACAGCTCTCGTTCGGGTCAGTTTTGGGTGAGCTGATCTGAGTGCACTTTCTCAGTGAGCCTGCAAACACATTTGGTCAGAAAACATAGCATGCTTCTCCACAGTCTCTCCCCATCGCTGGCCTTCTGACCACCCCTCCTTGGCTCCAGATACGTCCTTCTCACTGTCCTAGTCACTTTGTCACCATGCTCAATGCCCAACTGTGCCCCACCCCTACTGCCTATAGAAGAAAATACCAAATTTATTAGCAAACAGACACCTAACCAGCCTGAAGTACCCTCTTGTGGTGTTTTTTTCTCAAAGCTCCATGCATTGTCCATGCTAACCTCTTCCTGAAATGCTTTCCTGGAGTCAGTCTAGTTGACAAACTCCTATTCATCCGATAGAACCCACAGAGGCATCCTTCCTGAACCTCCAGGCTGACTTCATGAAATATTTCTTCCTGCCGCTGCAAAACCTGGTGTATGTGCTAAATTGGATCCAGCGTGATTCTGCCTTCATTTGGAGCAAGGTTGAAGAATTAATGGCCATTTTACTGCCTTTGTCTGGCCACCATGATTGCCATTGATTGACAGACTTCTGAATGATTTCATCTTGCAATAACTTTGAAGCAACCCTTAAGAAAAACTGTTGAACACCAGTGCTTAAAGAGAATCTTAAATCTCTCATCCTAATATAATTTCTGACTCAGACCTATTCCCAGCTAGAAAACCAGGATATAATAATATGAAATAAAAAAGAATCTTTTATGGCAAACCTATGCATCATGTGGCTACATCTAAAAGGAAGGGATGTGGGGCGCCTGGGTGGCTCAGTGGGTTAAGCCGCTGCCTTCGGCTCGGGTCATGATCTCAGAGTCCTGGGATCGAGCCCCGCATCGGGCTCTCTGCTCAGCAGGAAGCCTGCTTCCTCCTCTCTCTCTCTGCCTGCCTCTCTGCCTACTTGTGATCTCTCTGTCAAATAAATAAATAAAATCTTTAAAAAAAAAATAAATAAAAAAATAAAAAAAATAAAAGGAAGGGATGCCCATGGCCAAGGATATTAGGAGAGGGCTGAGCCAAACATGGTACCAGCACCTTTGCTGTCGCCTTCCACTTGGGAGGCAATACCAGGACCGTGTTTTCTGTAGCCAGTTTATTAAACATTAACATTTTCATATGTTAATGAATGACTTTAGAGTGATGAGATTACCTGCCTTACTGTGACAATTCTTTATATTTGAAAATCTTCCTAATGAGGCATCTTTCTCTGCAAGTCAAAAGATGTAATTTATCTTGAAGTTATGCATAAATTGGAGCATGGCTGGGTGCTGCTGCTGTTGTCATTAAAACATTATTTGGTAAATTAAATCTGTACTTAGTTCAGATCTAATGGTTGAAGTATTACTATGACGTAAGGTAGGGGAAGGGCCAAGCATGTTACATGTTACAGAGCGTGGATTCCCTTTATGCCTTTACTTCAAAGATCACCCACATCACCCCATAAGCCACAGGTGGGTCTGTCCCAATGCAGCACCTGTCCTTGGAGGGTCTCTCTCCTGCCACTCCCCACTCTGTCCCTATTAAGTCCTGTGTACTTGTTTCATCTCCAGTTCCCTAGATGTTAGAACTCATTCTTATTTTTCCTTCTGGTTTTCTCTTTACTTTTCCCCTTCGCCCTCAGGTTTATAACATCTCAGAAAGCCTGGTTCCACAGGTCTTGACACTCACGGACCCCGGCTCAGCTACCTCGGAGCTGGATTGAGAAGTGGTTACGATGGGTTGCCGCCAGGGGCCTCATCTTGTGCCAGACTCCGAACATCAATGAAATAATTCAGAAAAGCAGCCCAGGTCATGGAGGTGCTGGATTCATGCTAAAGCTAGTGAATTAGGAATTGGCCCAGTCCTGCTGAGGTTGGCCCTTGAGGACACAGAGTGCTCATGTAAAGACCTGGCTGGGCCACATGTTCCTGCCATCCCAAATGTGGAGGACAGGCCTGGACACAGGGTCCAAGACCCAGTTAGAGTCTGCTAATGTTTTAGAACTGAGTGGGAGAGCATTGTTTGCTGGGGATCACTAATTCATTTTATGATCTTAATTTTAAGCATTTATATGCCTCTTGGAGTTGTTTTATTTGGAAAATGGTATTTAAAAAATTATTTGACAATTATTGAAGAGGGCATAACATTTTTTATTGACAGGGAAGTAGTTTCTTCCTGTGCCACCTGAGTGTTGAACAGATATTAAAAGACATCATCAGTTGGAGAATTTGGGCCAAATGCTCAGCAGAATGCTGGGCTGTGAGTCATCCAGACCTCCCTGATGGCTACTCTGATAGAAGGGCCCATTTCCTGCAGAAGCTGCCTCTACATCCCTTATTGGTGCTCTTCATCCTGAGCTGGGATCCAGGGCCCTCACTGCCCAGCCCCTATCTGGGTGGTCAGTTTCTGCCGACCAAGTTTAGATCACCCAGGAGATGCCTAATTTTTGTATATGTAACACTTTAAGGCGTCCTTCCAAAGAGGCAGTATTAGCTTCCTCCTTTGACAGATGAGGAAAATGACCCTCAAAATCATTGAATAGTTTACTTGAAGTCAACACAACTCTTAAGTGCTATAGCATATTATGTGAAAGCATAGAGTGTGTGGGCTGCTTGGGTCAGAATTCCAGCTCTACCATTGACTTGGGAACTAAGGGAAGTTATTGCTCTCTCTGTGCCTTAGTTTCTCATCTGTAACATAGGATAGTGCTAGGGCTTACCTCATGGGGGTGTTTGTGAAAAATGAATGACAATTCACAACAAATGGTGTTGGGAAAATTGCATATCCATGTGCAAAAGAATGAATTTGCACCAGATACAAAAATTAATTTAAAATGGTTCAAAGACCTAACAGTAAGACCTAAAATAATGTAAAACCCTTAAAAGAAAGCATAGGACAAAAGCTTCACCACGTTGGATTTGGCAATGATTTCTTAGATATGACCCAAAGGTACAGGTAACAGAAGAAAAACAGACAAATTGGACTCCAGGAAAATTTAAAATTTTTGTATGTCAAAAGACAGTACTCACAGAGTGAAAAGGCAACCCACAGGATAGGAGAAAATATTTACAAATGATATAACTGATAAAGGATTACTATCCAGAATATATAGAGAACTTCTAAGACTCAACAAGAACAAAAAAACCTGATTGAAAAATGGGCAAAAGGCTTGAACAGACACTTCTCCAAAGAAGACCTACACATGACCAATAAGCCCATAAAAAGATGCTCAGTGTCATTAATCATTAGGGAAATACAAATCAATACTATGATGAGATACTACCTCACACCCAGTAGGATGGCTACTATCAATCCCCCTCTCCCCACCCAAAAATACAAGTGTTTGTCAGGACATGGAGAAATTGGAAACTTGTGTACTGTTTGTATGAATATAAACTAGTGCAGCTGCTGTGGAAAACAGTATGGAGGTTCCTCAAAAAAATAAATATAGAATTACCATATGATCTAGCAATCTTCTGGGAGAACTGAAGAATTGAAAGTGAGGTCTCAAAGAGATCTTTGTACATCCATGTTCATAACAAGGTTATTCACAAGAACTAAAACATCAAAGCAACAAAAATGACCTTCTGTGGTTGAATGGATAAGCAAAATGTGATCTGTACAGTACGATGGAATACTATTCAGCCCTAAAAAGGAAGGAAATTCTGACACTTGGTACAATGTGGATGAACCTTCAGGACATTATGCTAAGTGAAATAAACCAGTCACAAAAAGTCAAATGCTATATGATTCCACTTCTATAAGGTCCTTAGAGTAGTCAAAATCATAAAGATAGAAAGCAGAACAGTGATTGCTAGGGGCTGGGGGAGGGAGAATGGGGAGCTATTATTTAATAGGTACAAAGTTTCCATTTTACAAAATTTATAAAAGAGTTTTGGGGATGGATGGTGGTGATGTTGCACAGCAGTGTGAATGTATTTCTACCACTTAACTGCACACTTAGAAATAGTTAAAACAATACATTTTAGAAGAAAAGAAATCGAGTGACAGTGTATGCAAAGAACTTAACCAAGGCCTTCAATGATCTAAACTATTACTAGTCTCTGATTTTAAATTACTCTCCCCTGGGGTTGATCGCAAAGCCTAGATGTTCAGCCACAGGTGATGTAGTGCTATCTGTCCTCTTTGCGTGTTCTACATAGCTATTAATTTCCCCTCAATTTCTATCCTACACCTCCAAATTACAAGCACAATACAGTCTCCTTGTGACCAGCCAAATAGCAGGGGAAGGTGTACAGAAGGAGGCAGACAGGTCCCCTTGCTCTGGCCCACCCTCCCTTGCTGACCTAAGTTGGAAGTTTGTGAGCTTCCACCCACACCATTCTGCTCCTTCCTACACCAAGGTACACACAGAGGTTTCCTGTTCTCTGATTTTATTTTAATGGGAAATGAATTTACATGATGCACAGTCTCCATCAGCTTTATACTTTCCACTTAGCACATTGGCACATTCCTTCAGGTCAGAAAAATCAGCCGTAGCCAGTTTGTTTTTGACAGCTACATAATACCCTCTTTGAAGGCTGTAGGAAATCCATAATCCTTAATTTTGTGTGCCTTACATAATTTAAAAACCATTTTTCTCTAACAACAGGGTAACTGAAACCTAACTGTGCTTTATTTTTTTTTTAAAGATTTTATTTATTTATTTGACAGAGAGAGATCACAAGTAGGCAGAGAGGCAGGCAGAGAGAGAGAGAGAGGGAAGCAGGCTCCCTGCTGAGCAGAGAGCCCGATGCGGGACTCGATCCCAGGACCCTGAGATCATGACCTGAGCCGAAGGCAGCGGCTTAACCCACTGAGCCACCCAGGCGCCCCCTAACTGTGCTTTAAACAAATAGCCTCAGACCTGAGGATTCTGGCCATTGTGCCCTGGGATCTGCGGAAGGGATCTCTATGTTGTCCAACTAGATGCTGGGGGTAGAGTTGGGATGAGAAACATGTACACGTGTTCACTGCCCAGATGCGAGGACCTGGGCCTTGCTGGAGGGTAGCATTAGGGTGGCACAACTCAGACCTTTTCCTTGCAAGCTCTGACATCTGGTAGACCTGGATTTGGAGAATGCTGCACTAGGAACCGGCTGTGGGACCTAGGAGAGCTGCATAGCCTCTCTGTGGAAATGGGGCTGACACAGGCTTGACCTGAGGCTCTGAGATGACCATGTGGCTGTGTTATTTGGAAAGGGTATTCTTCAAAGTGCTGGCAGATTCCAGTTGCTAGGAGCATTTTATTGTTTACTTTTGATTTTAAAACAGTGTTGGTTTTCATTGTTCACTTGAAAACCATGTGGTACAGGCTGTCTATAAAGCAGATATTATACTTCCAGTTAACATGGGTTGGAAAGTCCGATATGAGACGACTGTTGACAAAAGGAAAAAATATTCCTTGTTGTGTCAACAACAAAGAATATTTTTACAAGATCTGAGCAAGATGTTTTGACTCTAGAGCCAGAGCAGACAGCCAGCAGAGAGAGGTTGGGGCAGTGTTTCTGAAGAGACACTGTTGGGGAGACATCTCTCAGGTCACATGGGGCTGGCTTGTCTGGAGGCAACACCTGGGTGGGTGACCTGTGGTCCATTCTCCATGATCTCTGGCCACACTGTCTTTGACATGTGTCTGATGCCTTCTTGAAATGAGAGCTGTGAAGCATGTAAGTGTTCCCTCAAGTTCACTTTTATGTTGAAGCTGAATCATATTTCGCTTATAAGGGTTATGGTAACGCTCTTTTCTTTTTTTTTTTTTTTAAGATTTTATTTATTTGACAGAGAGAGATCACAAGTAGGCAGAGAGGCAAGC
>NW_019154113.1:3097223-3120104 GCF_002288905.1 Enhydra lutris kenyoni | reverse complement strand
TCTTTTCTTTTTTTTTTTTTTAAGATTTTATTTATTTGACAGAGAGAGATCACAAGTAGGCAGAGAGGCAAGCAGAGAGAGAGAGAGAGAGGGAGGGAGGAGGAAGCAGGCTCCCTGCCTAGCAGAGAACCCGATGTGGGACTCGATCCCGGGACCCTGAGATCGTGACCTGAGCCGAAGGCAGAGGCTTAACCCACTGAGCCACCCAGGCAGCCCCAAGTAACGCTCTTCTTCTATCCTATCTTAGTTTCCATTTCAGTTGAGCAGCTTTTGGTGGGTATAAACATGAGATACATGTTTTCCTGGGTAACTTCGCAGTGTCAGATGTGGTTTGACAAAGACAGTGCAGTCCTCTGTAATAGGAAGACATTTGAGTCTCGGTTCTTTGTTAAAAAGCATCTTTAATGGACTTTCAGTTTATACTATAGCTTCCAGATAAACTCACCTAACTCAGTTAGAGGCTAGAAAGGAAAAAATAAAAAAACTCCACAGAAAGGGTATCCCAGTTATCAATATTACTGCATAATTAACCACCTTGAAATTTAGCAGCATTAAGCAACCACCCTTTTCGTATGTTCACAGTTTTGTGAGTGAGAAATTTAGGTAGGGCACAGCGGTACTTTCTTATCAGTGAATGGAGCCTTATTGTGGCTGGTCATGGCTGGAGCCATAGCTCTGAGGACTAGGTTCTGTCTATCAGCTGGGTTCCCTGGCTCCTTTTTATGTCCTGTCTGCTGGAACTGTACTATTCAGAAGGCTCTTTCACTCACATGCATACGTGGTACCTAGGCTGGGGTGGCTGTAGCAGGGGGGCCTGGCCTGATACCCCATCTCTTCCTGGGATCCATGTGGCTAATTTGGGCTTCCTCAGAGCATGGTGATCTCCTGGTAGTTAGGTTGATTATGTGATAGTTGGTTTCTCCCACAGTGAGCTTTCTAGGAGACTCGGGTGTAAGCTATCAGGCTTCTTATGACTCAGACTGCTATGTCCCAGAGTGTTACCTCACATTGCATGATCAAGGAAGTCACCAAGTCTCACCCATATGCAAGGGAACCAGAATTACAGTTCAATTCTCAATAGAAGAAATCGTGTAAATTTCAACATTGAAGTGCTTTGATAAATTAAGGTGAAATTCAACTTAAAGCCCCATTTAAGTGAAGCATTTGCTCAAATGCTTAACATAATAGCAGAGACTCTATGATCTTACTCATAGAATCCTCTAAGGACAGAAACATGCCTCTTAGAACTGATTGATGTGAGAATGGAAACTGCTTTACAGTTCTTACCGTCTTGAAAAACTCAGATGCACGTTCAAGATAAAGCATATTCTGTCTGTACTGGGCAGTGGACATCTCTGAGCTTGTTAGGAAGAGTCATTTAGTTTCTGGTTGGGGGCCTGGGGGCCTCCCATGAGGATTGTGCAAGCACCTTGAAGTAGGACAATGACAGGGTCTCCCCAGGGCCTTCTTCACTTGTTTTCTGGGTTATCATGTCCCCGGGAAGTTGTGGGAACATCTGTGTGAAGCTTACGTTACAGCCTGTGTAAAGTTAACATCGCAGTCTATAGGTCTGTATTTGTTTGCTAGGGAGGGCTCCTGTAACTAAGTACACAAATCAGGGGGTTTAGACAGTAGAAACATAGTGTCTCATGGCTCTGGAGACCCAGAGCAAGGTGTCAGCAGGCTTGAGACCTTTTTTTTTTTTGGAAAAAAAAAAAAGATTTTATTTATTTATTAGAGAGAGAGAGACAGAGAGAGAGAGCACAAGCAGGGGGGAGGGGCAAAGGGAGAGGGAGAAGCAGACTCCTTACTAAGCCAGGAGCCAGATGTGGGGCTCTCTCCCAGAACCCTGAGATCATGCCATGAGCTGAAGACTTAACTGACTGAGCCACCCAGGTGCCCTAGCATGGATAGCTTTTGAGGGTTGTGAAGGAGAATGATTTCCAGGCCTCTCTCCTAACTTCTGGTGGTTTCCTGACCATCTTTGGTGCTCCTTGGTTTGTAGATACATCCCTCCAGTATCTGGCTGCTCATTCATGTGACATCGTCCCTGTGTCTCCATGTTGAAATTTCCCCTCTTCATAAGGACACCAGTCATATTGGATTAGGGCCCATCCTACTTCAGTGTCACTCATCTGAGTTCACAACATCTGCAGTGACCCTGTTTCCAAACAAGGTCACATTCTGAGGATTTGGGAGTTAGGATGTCAACAAGAATTGTAGAGGGACACAATTCCACCCATGACGTAGGACAGCTTCTGAAACTAATAATTTTGATTACATGTCCTTGGGACTAAGAGAAAATAGATAAAGCTTTGGGGAAAATACTATCACCAAAAAGTAATAGAAATCAGGAAAGAAGGACATCATTGCTAGAAGGGATGGGACATGAGTGCTTATTGACTGTGCCCTGTTCCCAAACTTCCACCGCCCTCCCACCCCAGGACAGATACCCTGCATGTCCACATGGTGTTAGCACAGAAAGTAAGGTGTTCTTCTTTTCTTTCAATTTTTTAAAAAGATTTTATTTATTTATTTGACAGACAGAGGTCACAAGTAAGCAGAGAGGCAGACAGAGAGAGAGGAGGAAGCAGGCTCCCTTCTGAGCAGTGACCACCCCCCCACGCCCCCGCCAATGCGGGGCTTGATCCCAGGACCCTGGGATCATGACCTGAGCTGCAGGCAGAGGCTTTAACCCATGGAGCCACCCAGGTGCCCCTTTTTTCCAATTTTTATTATTGAAGTGTAGTTGACATACAATGTTATATTAGTTTAAGGTGTACAACATACTAGTTTGATAATTCTTTTTTAAATTGACATATAATTGATTGACATATAATTCTTTTTTTAATTGACTCATGTATTATTTGCCCCAGGGCTACAGGTCTGTGAATCATCAGGCTTACCATTTCACAGCATTCACCATAGCACATACCCTTCCCAGTGTCCATAACCCAGTAACTCTATCTCTACCCCCCCACCCCCCAGCAACCCTCAGTTTGTTTTATGAGATTAAGAATCTCTTATGATTTGTCTCCCTCCTGATCCCATCTTGTTTCATTTTTTCCTTACCCACCCCCCACAACCCTGTCCTGCCTCTCAAATTCTATATATTACTCAGTGCTCACCACAATAAGTGTAATCACCATCTGTCACCATAGAGTGTTGTTATAATATTACTGACTATATTCCCTACACTGTACTTTTCATCCCTATGACTTATTTATTTTATGACTGGAAGGTTGTATGTCTTAATGCCCTTCCCCTCTTTCACCCATGCCCCTCTCCCCTGGAAATCACAGGTTGTTTTCTGTATCTGTGGGTCTATTTCTATCCTTCTTTGTTTTGTTTTAGATTCCATGTAGTAGAGGGTACTATGCTAGGTGAAATAAGTCAGAGAAAGACAAACAACTTATGATTTCACGTATATGTGGAGTGAGATGTCCTCTAAGGAGACAGTTCTTTGTGACCGGCCACCTGCCAGGCTAATCAGGCTAACTACTTATTGGGGTCATTTTCTGAGAGAGACATTTTTGGAACTTCTCTCCCACTTCCATCTGAACCCTACTTTTCCTCATGTGCACTATTAGAATGCATTTTGCAGAGACTTGTGCTTAAAATCCAAGTATTACGTTTTTAGGAAACTGCAGCATTATTGTGTGTGGTTTGGCTGCGCTCAGCCTTGCTTTTACCTCTGCTATTCATTTACCACAGCATCAGAGGCTGAAAGGGAACTTGAGAGACCACCTAACCCATTGTCCTGCCTTCAGAAAAAACTCTCTCAAAGCTCTCCAGGCAAATGAGAATTTTTTCCCTTGCTTTTTTTTTCCTATTTAAAAATATTCAATATTGACTTCCATTAGAAGCTACCTGTAAATAACCAGTATAAATAATTGAGTGTCAGTGATCTAGAGGTTACCACAGATTTTGCATTTTAAATTCAGTGTTTACATGTAAAATTATGGCTATAGAATCACACTGGGTCATGATTTCATTTTTCATTCTCTGAATTTTTACACCACATTCCTTTTACAATTCCTGTTTACTTCCAGATTTTTCTTTGAGGATGGCTTGAGAAATCCAACAGCTTTCTCTGACCTCTTATATTAGCAGTGTTGATGTAAATTTTATTAAAGTACTTTTTTTTTTTTTTGGTCAGAAGTTTTGCCCTCATGAGCAGTGAATTGTATGTCCTTGTATGTCTAAATTATTGGCATATATGATTGACACTTTGGTGATTAGATATGAATGATATGTATTTATTCTTATAGTAGATTTTTCCAAAGTGCAATTTAGGTTTTTATATTCACCTAATCATTACAGGAGAATAGAGATGACAATGTTGGGGAAGTTCTTCAAGAATATTCGATTGTGGTATTGGGTAGTAATACAGACTCTCTACCTTTAGACTTACTGCAATGCAAAGATCTCAGCTGCACAGGTAAATGAATGCCACAGGTGTGACAGCTGGGAAAGCCAGATTCTTGACTGGGTCCCTACCTTTCTCGGGAGGAGCTGAACTGTCAGCCATGGGAATCTCAAAGCTCTAGTGCTTTTATTTTCTTGGCTTGTGTGGGAAGGTGGAGCCCATAAAGCTAAGTGTCTTGTCCGGCAGCTCAGCTAGAAATCTTGCCATATTAAGGGTCATGCCCTCGCTGAAGTTTGGTATACCAGTGTTTACTTACATTAAGAGTGCTTGCTTCATGGGACATGTTGAAACGACACTAGGGAACCCTCTGATTTTCTCAGCTGTAGGCAGAGAGATGAGACTCTCCCTTTTTAAGCTGCATTTGAAGAGTCTACTTCCAGAAGTGTAAATGAAATGGTGCAGAAGCTCGAGTCTTGGGCATTAGCACCAGTGACATCTGTGCTTTCTAGTGACTCGTGACAGGAATCCAGGCAGCTTTTCTGATTCATATCCCTGGCTCCTGCTGTATTCCGCTGTGGCCTTCATGGCAAGGGACGATACTAGCCCCTCTGGCATTTCTCATAGGTCTCTGTTCTGTGTATCCTTGTGCTTTTCTCTCTTCCTGAAATTCCCACTGTCTAGCACACAGGGGTGGGCTAGTGATCATCAGGTTACCTGCTGTTGAATGAAAAGCCCTTTCTGGCCCTTCTGAAAATCATACTCTAGGGTTATTCATCCCTACATCAAAGAAGCCAGTGTTAAAGACCCCTTTCCACAGTCTAAAACTCACACCACATGCACATTAATTTGATTCAGGGATTGAATCCAAAGCAGACAGCTCAGGGCCTGCCCTATGTATTGTGAGGAAACAGCCCCTGGGCCTAGCCCTTAGGGATTCTGGAGCAACTAGGATCTGTTTGTTTGCAAAAACAACCTGTAATGGAGTGGGAGATGGCTGACTGAGATCTTTGTGCTGCATGATTGCTGTTTGAATTTTTTAAATAAACTTCATCTTTTAGAACATTTTTGAGTTACAGAAAAATTGCAAAGGTTGTGTAAGAATTCCCATAGTTTCCTAATAGTAACATCTGACATTAGTAGGGCCCTTTTTTTTTATGGTTAATGAGCCAGTATTGACACATTATTATTAAAGTCTACAGTTCATCAGATTTCTCTCCTTTCTATCTAATGTCCTTTTTTTCTTCTCCAGGATCCCATTCAGGATACCATATAACATTAAGTCATCCTGTCTGCTTAGGTGCCTCTTGGCTGTGACAGTTTCTCAGGCATGCCCAGGTTCTAATGACCTTGACAGTTTTGAGGTATGCCCGTCAGGTATTTCGTAGGATGACCCTCCGTTAGGATTTGTCTGATGCTTTTTCTCATGGTTAGACTGGGGTTATGGGTTTTGGAGAGGAAGCCTGCAGAGGGAAAATGCCATTCTTTTTTTTTTTTTTTTTTAACACCAGTGTGTGTGTTTTTTTTTAAGATTTTATTTATTTATTTGACAGAGAGAGAGAGAGATCACAAGCAGGCAGAGAGGCAGGTAGAGAGAGAGAGAGGGGAAGCAGGCTCCCTGCCGAGCAGAGAGCCCGATGCGGGGCTCGATCCCAGGACCCTGGGATCATGACCTGAGCCGAAGGCAGAGGCTTTAACCCACTGAGCCACCCAGGCGCCCTGGAAAATGCCATTCTTAAGACATCCTATCAAGGGCACACTCTGTCAACATGACTCATCACTGTTGGTGTTGACTTTGATCACCTGGCTAAGGGAGTGGTTGTCAGGTTTCTCTGATGTGAAGTTATCCTTTTCTTTCTCCATTTTTGTGCTTTCCTCTTTGGTAGGACATCACAATGCACAGCCCACTTGAGGAGGGGTAGATATTCCTTCCCCTTGAAGGGAGACTGTCTACATAAATTCTTTGGAATTTTTCTGCATGGAATATTTGTCTTTTTTTCTCCCATGTATTTATTTGTTTGTTTGTTTACTTATATAAGCATGAATTCGCAGATATTTATTTTATGCTTTGGATTATAGACCAATGCTAGTTTATCATGTTGCTAAAATTGTTCCAATTGGTTCTTGTGTCTCTCTGTCACACCCACATCATTCTGAGGTTATTATTATATATAATTATATTTTATTATAGATATAATATATTCTTATATAAATTATTATTAGTGCCAGGAAGTAAGAAAGCAGTAATACACTGGCACTACAAATTACTCCAGGCTCATCTTACGTATTTCTTGCCCCAGTCCTAGAATCAACTATTTCTCCAAGGAGCCCTGGTTCCTTTTATTGGAAGATGGTCTTAGAAACCAAAATTAGGGTTTAAGGGGTGTTCACTGATCCTGAGAATCTTTGTGTCTAGGTCCTCTCAACCAGAAATATATAGACATATACTAACACCCATGTATATTCATACTATACGTATTTCTATATGTGAAAGGAATACTCTTCTGTTTCTCTCCACTCTACTCTTCACTCTACTCTCTCTTTTTTTTTTAAGATTTTATTTATTTGACAGAGAGATCACAAGAAGGCAGAGAGAGGGGAAAGCAGGCTCCCTGCTGAGCAGAAAGCCTAATGTGGGGTTCAGTCCCAGGACTCTGAGATCATGACCTGAGCTGAAGGTAGAGGCTTAACCTACTGAGCCACCCAGGCACCCCTTCACTCTACTCTTAATACTTGACTTCTGGTCACTAAATGCATGTGATATTTTCCCCATATCAACCAGTTCTGCAGCAGTCCAGACACCACTGGGTATCCTATGCCTCAATTTAGTTCTGACATTATCTTGGGTTAGTGCAGATCTCACATATTAAAGTTTCAGTCCTACAAGACTGTCCCCATCCCACCCCCACTTCAGATGCCAATTGCAAGTAATGTGTCCTCAGGTTACCCACAACTTATGTCTGATTTGGCTAAAAATCAAGGTTTCCATGATCCCAAACTCAGGTTTGGTAATTTGCTAGAATGGCTCAGAGAACTCAGGAAAATAGATTACAAGTTTATTATAAAAAGGTATAACTCAGAAACAACCAGATGGAAGAGATGCATAGGGCAGGGTGGTAAGGGTCACAGAGCTTCTGTGCCTTCTCCAGGCACACTACCCTCCCAGCACTTCTGTATATTCAGCAACCTGGAAGCCCTCCAAACCCTTATGGTTAAATTTTTTTTTAATGGAGGCTTCATTACTTAAGCATGATTGGTTAAATCATTGGCCATTAGTGATTAACTAGCTCTCCAGGTCTCTCTCCCTTCCCTGGAAGTCAGGGGGTGGGGCTGAAAGTTCCAACCCTTTAATCACATGGTCAGTTGCCCAGGCAACCTTTCCCCATTCTTAGGGGCTTCCCAAAGGTCACCTCAAAAACTCAAAACTCAAAAACAAAAACTCAAGGGATTGAAATGTCGCATTTGCCTTTATGCTATATAACTATTTCAGGAACCGGGGACAGAGACCAAATGTTATAACAAAAGATGCCCCTGTCACTCTAATCATTTAGGACACTATAGGAATTTTAGGAGCTCTGTGCCAGGAACTGGGGTGTGGATCAAATATGTATTATTATGTCACAATATAGAACCATTGGTATCTTTATCAAGCTAAACATGAATGCATAGTGACATCTCCAACTTTAATCCATTACCACGTGAATCTTTCTGTTATCAGAAAGGACTTCATTGCTTGATTTGTGGTGAGCTTGACAGTGATACCAGCTTTTGCAGAGAAAACCTTTTTCATTGCAGGGTGCCAAACAAGAATATGGAAGGAAATTTCTTGAATTCCCCTTCCTGAGGGAAAGGGGAGCTGAGTATTTATGAACATTTACTATAGAGGGGTGGTTCTTGAGGGTGCATGCAGATAGTTGGAGGTTGGAAAAAAAAAAGTGAGGTAAGAGGAAAAGGATCACTGCTTCTTTGCAGGCTCCATCCAATGACATACTTGTACATACATCAAATGTACAAAAAATGGCAGTCTCAGCATGATGAAGGTAGATCTCAAGGTGTTCCTTTACAGAGCTTACTTTGATTCACTTCTGCTCCCTTTTGTGCAAGCTGTAAGAATTCTTCCCAATTTCTCCAGTCTTAGTTGGTCTTATGAGTGATTCGTCCACTTTTGCAAAATAGACTCATAAATAAGTCAGGTTAGGAGAATTTTCTTAGGGTACAATGGTGAAGCCTTTGTTCATATGTTAATTTCACTTCTAGTCTCCTCCCTTTGCTCCCACTCCAGCAGAGAGAAGCCTGACACTCCCCATCTACCATTCATTTACTTAATTGGTCAATTCCAGTATACTTGTATAGGGATATCAGAACTGTTAACCAGGAGTCCCATGAAAAACAGTTCTATCAACTAGAATTCTGTGCTGATAGTTTCTTTCTTTCTTCTTTTTTTAATGCTCAGTTAGCCAACGTAGAGTACATCATTGGTTTTTGATGCAGTGTTCAATGATTCATTAGTTGCATATAATACCCAGGGTTTATCATATCATGTGCCCTCCCTAATACCCACCAGCTAGTTACACTATCTCCCAGCCCCCTCTCTTCTGTAACCCTCAGTTTGTTTCCTGTATTCCCGAGTCTCTCATGGTTTGTCTCCCTCTCTGATTTCTTCCCATTTAGTTTTCCCTCCCTTCCCCTATGTTCCTCTGCACTATTCCTTACATTCCACATATGAGTGAAACTATATGATAATTGTCTTTCTCTGCTTGACTTACTTCACTTAGCACAATACTCTTCAGTTCCATGTTGATGTAAATGGTAGTATTCATCCTTTCTGGTAGCTGAGTAATATTCCATTGTATATATGAACCACATCTTCTTTATTCATCTTTTGAAAGACATTTCAGCTCCTTCCACAGTTTAGCTATTGTGGACATTGCTGCTTTGACCCTTGGGGTGCATGTGCCTCTTCTTTTCATTACATATGTATCTTTGGGGTAAATACCTAGTAGCAGTTGCTGGGTCGTAGGGTAGCTCTATTTTTAACTTCCTGAGGAACCTCCTCCATACTGTTTTCCAGAGCTTGCATCCCTACCAACAGTGTAAGAGGGTTCCCCTCTTTCCACATCATTGCCAACATTTGTTGTTTCCTGTTGCCTGACTTTGAGCTGTATTACAAAGCTGTGATCACCAAGACAGCAGGGTATTGACACAAAAACAGACGCATAGATCAGTGGAACAGAAAAGAGTACCCAGAAGTGGACCCTCAAGTCTGTAGTCAACTAATCTTCAACAAATTAGGGAAAAACATCTAATGGGGAAAAAAAAGACCATCTCTTCAATAAATGGTGTTGGAAAAATTGGATAGCCACATGCAGAAGAAGAATGAAAGTGGACCATCCTCTTACACCATACACAAAGATAAATTCAAAATGGATGAAAGATCTAAATGTGAGACAGGAATCCATCAAAATTTGAGAGGAGAACATAGGTAGTATCCTCTTTGATGTCAGCCACAGCAACTTCTTACAAGAAACCTCTCTAAAGCCAAGGGAAGCAAAAGCAAAAATGAACTATTGGGACTTCATAAAAATAAAAAGCTTCTGCACAGCAAAGGAAATAGTCCACAAAACTGGAAGGCAACCCACAGAATGGGTGAAGATATTTGCAAATGACATATCAGATAAAGGGCAGATATCCAAGATCTATAAACAACTTACCAAACTCAACACCCAAAAAACAAATAATCCAGTCAAAAAATGGGCAGAAGACATGAACAGACACCTCTCCAAAGAATACATACAAATGGCCACAAGACACAGGACAGTTTCTTTTGCCTTAGATTTATAGACCCTACTCATTTCCAGAATGAATTAGGTTAGCCCTTTCCCCCTCTACTCCTTTTGGTGAGATTGTTTCATATTTTTGTAAAACAGATTGTTTTGTTGCATTCTGCATTCCATCCTTGGATCTTCCAACCTCCTAAATACTTCTTTTAAAATTGTGTACATTAAGGTTTGCTTTCTGTGCTCTACCAGACAGTGGACTTTGACAAATATGTAGTGTAGTATTCACAATCACAACATCCCAGGAATAGTTTCACCACACTAAAAAGTCCCCCATGCATCATGTATTCAATCCACTCTACTCCTTCTGAACTCCTGGCAGTTATTCATCTTTTTACTGTTGCTACAGGTTTGCCTTTTCCAGAAGGTTGTGTAATTGGAGTCCTAGAGTGTCTGAGTCTTTTCAGGCTGCCATAACAAAAATACCATAGATCTAGTAGCTTATAACGACAGAAATTTATTTCTGTCTAGAGGCTGGAAGTCTAGGATCCTGGTGCAGGGATCACAAAATTCTCAAATTCTCACATGGCCCAAGGGCCAGGAATCTGTCTGGAGCCTCTTTTATGAGGTACTAATCCCATTCATGAGGGCTGTATTTTCATGATGAAAGCACCTCTCAAAGACCCCACCTATGTGTACCATCACTTTTGGGGGTTAGCATTTCAACATGAGTTTGCAGGAAAACAAACATTCAGACCATAGCATATGGTAAGTAGCTGGCTTCTTTCACTTAGCAATATTTATTTAAGATTCACCCATATCTTTCTGTGGTTTGATTGTTCATTTAATTTATTGCCAAGTAATATTCTATGGTGCAGATGTAGCATAGTTTATCTGTTTACTTATTTAAGGGTATCTTGGTTGCTGCCAGTTTTGAGCAATTATGAATAAAACTGCTGTAAACATTCATGTGCAGATATTTTCAAATGAATTGGGCATGTATCTAGGAGTGTGATTGCTGGATCATATGGTAAGACTATGCCTAGTTTTGCAAGAAACTTCTAAACTGCTCCCCACTCCTCGCCCAGTGGCTGTACCATTTTGTATTCCCACCAGCAATGAGGGAGAGCTCCTGTGTTCTGCCTCTTCAGCAGCCATTCTTACTCTCAGTCTGGGGATTTTAACCATTGTGATAGCTGTGCAGTGATATCTTCTTGCTATTTTAATTTGCAATTCCCTAATGACAAATGATGCTAATTATTTCACATGATTATCTGCTGTCTGTACATCTTCTTTGGTGATGTATTTGTTCAGCTATTTGCCATTTTTTTGAAAAGATTTTATTTATTTATTTGACATCCAGAGATCACAAGTAGGCAGAGAGGCAGGCAGAGAAAGAGGGAGAAGCAGGCTCCCCGCTGAGCAGAGAGCCCGATGTGGGGCTCGATCCCAGGACTCTGAGATAACCTGAGCGGAAGGCAGAGGCTTAACCCACTGTGCCACGCAGACGCCTCTATTTGTCCATTTTTAAAACTTGGGGTCTTTTTTTGCTGCATTTTAAATTTCTTTATGCATTTTGGATACAAGCCCTTTAAGAGACATGTGTTTTGCAAGACATGTGTCTAGGTTCTTTGTTTTGCATATGGACGTCCAGTTTTTTCAGCACCATTTGTTGAAAAGTCTATTCTTTTTCTATTGCATTGCGTTTGCTTGTTTCCAGAAATCAGTTGACCATATTTGTGTAGGTCTATTTCTGGGATCTCGATTGCATTACGTTCATCTATTTGTCTATTCTCTTGCCGATGCTATTTTGTCTTGATTACTTCACTGTAAATCTATCACTTGGGTAATGTGAGCCCTCCAACTTCTTTCTTTTTTCCTCTTCAGGATTGTGTTGGCTATTCTAGATTTTTTTGCTTTCTTGGAAACTTTAGTATTAGTTTGTTGATATCTTAAAGAATAGTTTTCTGTGATTTTAATTGGGATTGCTTTGAATTTATAGATACAGTTGGAAATAACTGACATCATAATAATGTCTTCAAGTCAATACAGAATATCTTTCCATTTAATTAGAGCATCTTTGAACTTCCTTCATCAGAGTTTTCTAGTTTTTCGCATACAGTTTTTGTACATATTTTGTTAGATTTATACTGAAGTATTTCCTTCTTTGGTGCTATAGTAAGTAGTAATTTTTTAAAATTTCAAATTCTGGTTGTTCATTGCTGGTATATAGGAAAGCAGGTAATTTGTATATTAACATTGTACAGCCAACGAACTTGCTATATTCACTTATTAGTTCAGGAGGGGTTTTTTGTTAATTCTTTGGGATTTTCTACATAGACAATCATGTCATTTATGAAAAAAGACCTTCCTCCCTAATCTTTGTTTTGTCTTACTGCGTTAGTTTATGTATGATGTTGAATAGGAGTGGTGATAGAAGACATCCTTGCTTTGTTCCTATTCTTAGGGGGAGAGTGTCCATGATTAGGTATGATGTTAGCTAGAGACTTTTTTATAAAGATTTTATTTATTTATTTGACAGAGAGAGATCACAAGTAGGCAGTGAGGCAGGTAGAGAGAGGAGGAAGCAGGCTCCCCGCTGAGCAGAGAGCCCAATGCGGGACTCGATCCCAGGACCCTGAGATCATGACCTGAGCCGAAGGCAGCGGCTTAACCCACTGAGCCACCCAGGCACCCCAGCTACAGATTTTTTGTGGATGCTCTTTATCAAGTTGAAGAAGTTCATCTCTATTCCCAATATATACACATTTTTTTAATGAATGGGTCTTAGATTTTGTCCAATGCATTTTCTTCATCAATTGATATGACGATGTGATTTTTCACCATTAGCCTGTTGATGTGAGTACATTACATTGGTTGATTTTGAAATATTGTGCCAGCCTCATATACCTAAAATAAATACCCTTAGTTAAGATATCTAATTCTTTTTATACATTGTTGAGTTCAATTGGCTAATATTTTGTTGAGAATTTTTACACTTAATTTCATGAGCAATGTGGGCCTATATTTTTTTCATTCTTAACTATGTTTATCTGGTGTTGTTATTAGGATGATCGTGGTTTCATAGAATTCTTGTAGAGTCTGAAAGGAAGTATTTTCTCTACTTCTCTCTCATGGAAGGGGTTACAGAAAATTGATATGATTTCTTTCTTAAATGTTTGGTAGGATTCACCAGTGCAGTCATCTGGGTCTGGTGCTTTCTTGCTTGGTAAGATTATTAATTATTGATTCAACTTCTTTAGTAGATAGAGGACTATTTTGGTAGATTGGTCTATTTCTTCTTGCATGAGTTTTGGTAATTTGTGTTTTTAAAGTAATGAGTCAATTTCATCTAAGTTGTCAAATTTGTAGGTATACAATTGTTCATAGTATTCCTTTATTGTTTAATGTTTATGGGATCAGCAGTGATGACCCCTAATTTATTTCTGATATTAGTAATTTTTGTCTTTTCTTTCTTTTTTTTCATCAGCCTATTTTCTCCACCATTTTTCCTATTTTCAGCTTCATTGATTTATACCCTAATTTTTATTATTTCCTTTCTTCTGGGTGTTTAGGCTTACATTGCTCTTTTCTCAAATTTCTTAAGGTGTAAGCTCAGATTATTGGTTTTAGATCATTCTTCTTTTCTAATATAGTCACGCAATGGTATAAATTCCCAGTAAACACTGCTTTTACTGCACATAGACAGATTTTTTTAAAAGATTTTATTTATCTATTTGACAGACAGAGATCACAAGTAGGCAGAAAGGCAGGCAGATTTTGATAAGTTGTATTTTCATTTTTGTTTATTTCAAAATAAATTTTCATTTCATTTGAGTCTTTTCATTGTAGTTGACATAAAATGTTATATTAGTTTCGGGTAACAAATTGACTCAATAATTCTGTACATTACAAAATACCGGGATGCCTGGGTGGCTCAGTTGGTTGGACGACTGCCTTCGGCTCAGGTCATGATCCCGGAGTCCCGGGATCGAGTCCCGCATCGGGCTCCCAGCTCCATGGGGAGTCTGCTTCTCCCTCTGACCTTCTCGCTCATGCTCTCTCTCACTGTCTCTCTCTCAAATAAATAAATAAAATCTTTAAAAAAAAAAAAAAAGGGTGCATTTAAAAACAAAAAACAAAAAAAAAAAAAAACAAAATACCCACAACCGTAAGTGTAGTTACCATTTGTCACTATATAATATTATTACAGTATCTCTATGTTCTCTATGTTGTTCTTCTCATCTCTGTGACTTATTTATAACTGGAAGTTTGTACCTTTTTTTTTTTCAAAAAAATGTTTTATTCTCTTACATGGGAACATTATTGAATTACTAAGTGATAGTCTTTGAAAATCACATTATTATTATGATTTATCTTAAACAAATGAGAACTCATACACTTATCTTGAAACTTACAGATCTGAATATTCTTAATGATTCCATGAAAGTTATCTTTGACAGTTTTGTTGCAGTCTCTCAGTTTCTCGTTCTATCATTTGTCTGACTGAAACTTACTGAAAACAGAGTTCATAAGTTCGTTTCTACAGTCACTTTGTCTAGTGATTTAAAGTGATTTAGCAGTAATCTTCAGTCAGTATTTACTTTTTTTACTTTTTTTCCTTCCCTATTTGATAACAATTGTGGAAACAAAGATGAATTCATTTTTGCTTGTTCTCCCCCACCCCTCAGGTAGCCTTTATTTTTTTTAAATTTCTTTTCAGTGTTCCAGAATTCATTGTTTATGCACCACACCCAGTGCTCCATGCAATACATGCCCTCCTTAATACCCACCACCAGGCTCAC
Organism: Enhydra lutris kenyoni; assembly: GCF_002288905.1. Lineage (NCBI taxonomy): Eukaryota > Metazoa > Chordata > Mammalia > Carnivora > Mustelidae > Enhydra > Enhydra lutris. Next base: position 3,105,156 of record NW_019154113.1, on the reverse strand, counting down.
CCAGCCTCCCACCCTGCCCTTCTAAAACAGTCTCTCATGGTTGGTTTCCCCCTCCAATTTCCTCCAACTCCCTTCTCCTCTCCAGCTCCCCATGTCTTCCGTGTTATTCCTTATGCTCCACAAATAAGCAAAACCATATGATAATTGACTCTCTCTGCTTGACTTATTTCACTCAGCATAAGTTTGTACCTCTTAATCCCCTTTATTCATTTCACCCATCCCCCTATCCCTCTCTCTTCTGGCAACTATCAGTCTGTTCTCTGTATTTATGACTCTGTCTCTAATTTTTTTGTTTGTTCATTTTTTTTAGGTTCCACATTTAAGTGAAATCATATAGTATTTTTCTTCTGATGTATTTCACTTAGCATAATACCCTCTAGGTCCATCCATGTTGTTGCAAATGACAGGATTTGAGACTTCTTAAAACCATATAATATTTGTGTTTTAAAGTATTTGTGTTTTAAAGAATTGTGTTTTAAAGTATCTATATATTTGATAAATTTCAGCTGTTTTTTTATTGATTTCTAGTTTAATTCCACTGTGATCTGAGGGCATGCTTTGTATGATTTCCATCCTTTTAAATTTGTCAAGGTGTGTTCTTTAGCCAGCAGTGTGGTCTTTCTTGATGGATGTTCCATGTGAGATGCGTTGTTCCCACACAACAGAATGTGGATTTTCTGTTGGTGGGAATACAAACTGGTGTAGCCACTCTGGAAAACAGTATGGAGCTTCCTCAAAAAGTTAAAAATAGAGCTACCCTACAACCCAGCAATGCACTTTTAGGTATTTATCCAAAGGATACAAGCAGTGAATCAAAGGGGCACATGCATCCTAACATTTATAGCAGCAAATTCCACAATAGCCAAAATATGGAAAGAGCCCAGATGTCCATTGGCAGACGAATGGACAAAGAAGATGTAGGGTATATATACAATGAAATATTACTCAGCCATCAAAAACAAATCTTGCCATTTATAACAATGTGTATGGAACTAGAGGGTGTTATGCTAAGCAAAATAAATCAGTCAGAGAAAGACAAATACCATATGATTTCACTCATATGTGGGATTTAAGAAACAAAACAGGTGAACATAGGGGAAGGGAAGGAAAAATAAAATAAGACAAAACATGGAGGCAAATTGCAAGAGACTTTTAACTCTAGGAAACAAGCTGAGGGTTGCTGGAGGGGAGGTGGGTATGGGGTTGAGTAATTGGGTGATGGGCATAAAAGAAGGCACTTGAACTAATGAGCACTGGGTGTTACATACAACTGATGAATCACTGAATTCTGCCTCTGAAACTAATAATATAGTATATGTTCATTAAATTGAATTTAAATAATTTTTTTAAAAAGTATGTGTATTTTGTTGTCATTGGGTGGAGTTGTCTATAGATATCAATTAGATCAAATGGATTGTTAGTGTCCTTCAGTTCAACCACATCCTTAGCTGATTATCTGCTGGCTTGACTTATCTGAAATAGAGTATTGAAGTCTTGAATTACAATAGTGGGTTTGTCTGTTTCTTCTCTCAGTTCTATCAGTTTTTTGCCTCCTCTACTCTGACTCTGTGTTGTTAGTGAAGACACATTAAAGATGGTGAAGTCTTCTTGCAGAATTCACCTTTGGTTCATTATGTAATGCCCCTATTTTCCCCTGATAATTTTCTCTGTTTTGAAGTCTGTTTTCTCAGAAATTATTATTGACACTATAGCTTTTTATTATCATAGCATGATAAAAATTTCTCCATCCTTCTTCTTTTAATCTATATGAGTCTTTACATTTAATGTGAAAGTGGATTTTTGGAGACAACTTATAGTTGACTCTTTTTTATCCAGTCTGACAGTCTGTGTCTTTTAATTGGGGTATTTGTGTCATCCACATTTAAAGTGATTACTGATATAATTGGGTTAATACAGTTAAATACATATCTAACTAAGATGAGACATATCTAGCATGTTTGTACATTTTTCTATTTTTGTTCTTTGTGTTTTTTCTTATAGTTTTAATTGAGCATGTTTTTGTGGTTCCAGTTTATCTTCTCTTGTAGCATGTTAATTATACTTTATAAACTTCCAGTTTATCTTCTCTTGTAGCATGTTAATTTTACTTTTACAGTTTTGTTGTAGTCACTGTCTTAGAGTTTTCAATATACACTTTTAACTAATTTATACTTACCTTCAAATAACACTATACTGATTCACAGGTAGCATAAGTATCTTATTAACAGTGTTCCCAATTTCTCTATCCCATACTTTATGACGTTATTGTCAGCCATTGCATTTATCCAAGCATTATAATCACTTACCACATTGTTAATATTATTTAAGAAGTTACATTTTTTATCAATAAGAATATGAAAAATAAAATAATTTCTTTTACCTTTATTTATTCCTTCTTCGGTGTTCTTCTCTTATTTATGTAAATCTGAGTTGCTAACCTATTTCATTTTCCTTCTCTCTAAAGAACTTGTTTTAACTTTTTTTTTGGGGGCATGTCTGTGATAATTTTCTCCATTTTTGTCTCTCAGAAAAAGTATTTCTTCTTCAATTTTGAAGGATAATTTTGCTGGATGCAGAATTCTAGGGTGGTGTTTCGTTTTTTTGTTTTGTTTTGTTTGTTTTGTTTTGTTTTTTACCACTTTAAATATCCATTCTGTTCATGTTTGCTTTCTTGATGGGAAATGCACTGTAATTCTCATCTTTGTCTCTTTTTAGGTACAGTGTTATTCCCCCCACCCCCGGCTTCTTTCAAAATTTTCTCTCTCTTTTTGTTTTTTCTTCAGTTTCATTATGATATGCCTAACTATAATTTTTTTTTGTATTTATCCTGCTTGGTGTTCTCTGAGCTTTCTTTATTTGCAGTTTGGGATCTGTCATTAAATTTGAACGTTCTTAGTCACTGTTACTTTAAACAATTTTCATGTTTCTTTCTCTCTCCTCCTTTTAGTATTCTGCATATATTATACCCTTTGAAATTGTCCCATGGTTCTTGGATTTTCTGTTTTATGTGGCTTTTGTTGTTGCTGTTGTTGTTGTTCCGGGGGGATGGACAGAGGGTTTGTTTTTTCACTTCAGTTTGGGACATTTCTATTGACCTATCTTCAGGCTCACTAATTCTTTCCTCAGCTGTGCCCAGACTATTAATGAGTCCATCAAAGGCATTCTCCATTCCTGTTACAGTGTTTCTGATTTCTAGTATTTCCTTTGATTCTTTCTCAGAGTATCCATCTTTGTGCATACATTACCCATCTGTTCTTACACGTTGTCTACCTTTTTGGAACCCTTAGCATATTAGGCATAGTTATTTTAATTAGCCCTCTAATAATTCCAGAATCTCTCCTGTTTCAGAATCTGGTTCTGTTGTTTTCTCTGTCTCTTCAGACTTTTTTTTTTCTTGCTTTTTAATATGCTGTGAAATTTTTTGCTGAAAGCTCAATGTGTTGTAATAGGTAATAAAAACTGAGGTAAGTAGACCTTAATTGAGATTTTTATCTTTCTATGGCTGAGATTTGGGTCCTGTTTAATGTTTGCTTTCTCTGGAGGTCCCAGAGGCCTCAAATTCATCTATTCTCCTTTGTTTGTCTCATCTGTTTCCTTTGGACTTTCCTAAAAACTGCTCTTTGTGTCTTATAGTTCTTTTAGCTGCAATCCATTGTAATTACATTGGAGCTCTGCTTATATGGTTCTAAGGTTTATATGGGGGGAAACATTCAATAATTTCAGTGTCCTAGTGGGCCAGTGTCCCCATGCTATGGCTTTCCTAAGTGTTTCTTAGACTTTTAATCGTTCATTAGGTGAAACAGGTTGCTAGAGGGGCATGGAGTCAGGGAATGCCCTTCCTACAGGTGGTAAAGTTTTTTACCCCTGAGAGTAGTCCTTTCTTATAGAGAAGGTTCCACTCATATTTCACTATGATTAGTAGACCTACTGAGGGATTAGTCTCTCCCTCCCTCTACCACTACCAATAAGGAAGCTTTCCTTTCTAGGCTCTTCACCATGAGAACCTGGTTGTGTTCTTAGAGGTAAGACACACAAAAATGTGGGGGTCCCCAAAGACTGTAGCCCCATGCTCAAGCTAGTTTATACTTGGCCTGCAACAATTTGTCATAATTGACATTTTAAGTGTTCCTACCCATTCATGGCTCCAGCAGCTTCTCCAGGCGAGCGGATCTTCTCTGTGACTCTCTGGTTCCAACTATACCTTCGGGTTTCTGGGTTGCAGTTTGTCCTGAAACCTTAGCTTCCCAGGGGGCCTAAGAAAAGTTGTTGATCTTCAATTTGGGGTGTGTGTGTGTGTGTGTGTGTGTGTGTGTGTGTGTGTTTCTGGTTGTAAGGATGAGATTGATGACTTTCAAGCTCTTTACACTTAGAGCTGAAATTGGACATCTCTGTTTGGGTAATTAAAGAGAACTTTGTTACTCCAAATGAATTCCTTACCAGTGGCTGGTTTGTTGGTATGGGTGAATTAGTGCAGAAGAACTCATGTTCCACTGTCAAATGGATGGCAGTAATTCATTTGGGTAGTTGAGGATTCAGAGAATTTTTCAACAGTTGGCAATCATATAGTTGATTCAATCTAAACTCCCTTGTGTTACTGCAGAGCAAAATAGGGCTGTCTGAGCTTCTTGCTCAAAATAACTAGTTAGTCCTTATATTAGGGGTCTAGCTCAGGCTTTCCTAGACTTCTTTTTTTACTAGTTTGTAATGAAAAAACCTGTGTGTCAATAGAACTTACATCTGTGTAATGTAATCAATATAGGCATTTATTCTTTGTTTCTGATTCCTGGCACTGAGTGCCTAAAATCTTTCCAATTCCCTGAGTGACAAGGGTATCTTTCTGTATGCTGATACTCTTGGCTGGGGTCCTCTAGATAGCTTCAGGAGTGGGGGCTGGTCTCCAGAAAGACCAAGCTGTTATTAGAAGATTGGAACTTTCAGCCCCCACCCCTTCAACCAACCTCCCGGGACAGCAGAGGGCTTAAAGATTGAGTTCCATCACCAGTGACCAATAACTGAATTGACTGTGCCTTCATTTAAAACCCTTAAATAATGGGATTGGAAAACTTCTGGTTTGGTGAACATGTGGAAGTGCTGGAAAGGTGGTACACCTGCAGAAAGCATGAAAGCTCTGCATTCCCTACCCGCACCGGCATCCTCCCCAAACCCTGCCCTATAAATTTCTTCCATATTTCTGTTCTGAGTTTTATCCTTTATCATGAAGCAGTAACATAACTGGCATCTTCCTGGTTCTGTGAGCCATCCTAGCAAACTGTTGAACCTGAGATATGGGTTATGGGAACCTCTGACTTTCAGCCAGCTGGCCAGAAGTCCAGGTGGCCCCAGGAATTGCAACTAGCCTTTGAAGTGTCAACAGTGGTACAGGACTGAGTCCTTAACCTATAGGGTCCACACTGTGGTTAGTTAGTATCAGAGTGGTCTTGAATTCTTAGACACCCTATTGGTGTCTGAGAGTTGGAGAAAACCTCACACAACCTCATGTTTCCATTCATATGGAATGAAAGAACAGGGAGGCGGTTGTTACTATTTTCAAGTGTCTTCAGTGTCCACAGGAGCAATGTGATGCTTTCTCGTACCCCCTCGCAGAGCTTTCGCTCATTTCGAGAATGTGGCGCAGATGTAGAAATGAGGTATTCTTACTTCCCATACTTTTCTTTTTTAATTGAATCAGTACTTCAGGTGGCATACAGTCAAATTTTAGTATTTAGTTTTACAGGTGCTTTTTAGTCAGTTGGCTTCTCTTCAGTAACAGCTTTATAGAGGAAATCACTGTGGGTTTGTTGGATGTTCCTGGCAAAAGAGAACGTTCCATTTGCAGACTTTGGTTTCCACCTAATCTTTACCAGCTTGCCTCTGTTTCACTAAGCCAGCTGATAGGGAAACAAGATGATGTGTGGTTGAGAATTTGCCATCTAAATATGGACAGCAGTCTAGAAACAAGAACATTTACACCTCAGATCAGGAGCTGCTTGTTGACTGGGGGGCCAAGTGTGGGTGGGCCTTCAGTAAACTCAGCCAGTACTCTTTTTCAAAAGCAGTGCAGTAGTTCAGTGAATTCACGTGGTTCCAGAATTACTTGCACTGCCACAGTGGAAAAAGCCATACCTAGGACATCATCCTGAGACGATGCCTGGTTCAGTCACGGGTGTATTCATCTGACCTCAACCTCATGTCTTTTTCTGTGGATCGGTGCTGAAGATTCTTTTCTCCATCTCGTGTATGTATTTTCTGGGCCCCTGTGTGGCTTTTCTGGATTTGGTTGCTATGAGACTTTTTGTCTCATTGAGTGGGTCATTCTCTAAAGCAGTAAGACAAATTTTGTATGGGTCTGTAGCATCTCTCATTGCTTTATGGTCAAGCCCCATGTTTTCTGGGTTAATATAGAAGCACTATTGGAATTACAGAATATCGGCTTTTCCTCTGGTATATCTAATGCATTTGAGCATTTTAACAAACCAAAAGTTATGATCATTTTAATGGGAGATTTGTGTTCTGTTTTGCATAAGTGATGACTTATGATTGAGTCTTTGAATGTGAATCCCTAGAGTGTACAGATCTAGTTCCTTAATGCTTTGAGGTCTGTCTCTGCCTATTTTTATTTTATTTTTATTAAAATATTTCCTCATTTTAAATTATCGTATCGTATCGTATTTACCAGGGTATTTTAAAAAGGAGCAGTATTTTGCCTGTGGCTTTATAATTAACCTAATCTGGTTACTGGTTTTTTTATGGGACAATAGGCAAAAATATGTCAGCGAAGTTTAAGGAACAGGAGGCTTAGCAGGCATCTGTGGTCCCACACATTAAATATCATTTATGGTAATAGCTATATGTAGTTTTTGGACTAGTTACTAGTTAGAATGACTCCATTGTATGTACCTGGGATTTGAGTTTGGCCATATTGAGTATACATTCAGACATCAATTTAATTCTACTCTAGAAAAAAACAGACAAAAAAGGGGGCTTTTTTGTGTAATTATCAAACCAAACTAGTTTAATTTTTTTCTTCTCTTTTAAAGGTTCTTTTGCGATACTATTCTTTTAAAAGATTTTATTTATCTATTTGACAGAGATCACAAGTAGGCAGAGACGCAGGCAGAGAGAGAGAGGGGGAAGCAGGCTCCCTGCTGAGCAGAGATCCCGATGGGGGACTCGATCCCAGGACCCTGAGATCATGACCTGAGCCGAAGGCAGAGGCTTAACCCACTGAGCCACCCAGGCACCCCTGCAATACTACTTTGATTGTGTGTTTCATAACATATTTTCAGTAATTTGGCAGAGTCATACCTACATATTATTTGTTTTATATTTATGTAAATATAAAAAATAACCAGTCTTTGTTCAGCCCTACTACATGATGGACCTTCATTATGCCATTAATATGTCTTATGACTTAGGTGTTTGTGTCGTTTTTATAAAAATGGAGGAAGAGATTTTCCCCATACATAGGAAGATTTTAAAATCTTGGCCACATGACCAAGAGCTAGGATCTGAACCTGCATCTTTTTTTTTTTTTTAATTTCTTTTCAGCATAATAGTATTCATTGTTTATGCACCACACCCAGTGTTCCATGCAATCCGTGCCCTCTCCAATACCCACCACCTGGCTCCCCCAACCTCATACCCCCTGCCCCTTCAAAACCCTCAGATTGTTTTTCAGACTCCATAGACTCTCATGGTTGATCTCCCCTTCCAATTTCCCTCAACTCCCTTCTCCTCTCCATCTCCCCATGTCCTCCATATTATTTGTTATGCTCCACAAATAAGTGAAACCATATGATAATTGACTCTCTCTCCTTGACTCATTTCACTCAGCATAATCTCTTCCAGTCCCGTCCATGTCGCTACAAAAGTTGGGTATTCATCCTTTCTGATGGAGGCATAATACTCCATAGTGTATATGGACGGGACTGGA